>NC_073696.1:250319740-250619740 GCF_029784165.1 Wyeomyia smithii
AATCTAAAATCTAAAATCTAAAATCTAAAATCTAAAATCTAAAATCTAAAATCTAAAATCTAAAATCTAAAATCTAAAATCTAAAAATCTAAAATCTAAAAATCTAAAATCTAAAATCTAAAATCTAAAATCTAAAATCTAAAATCTAAATCTAAAATCTAAAATCTAAAATCTAAAATCTAAAATCTAAAATCTAAAATCTAAAATCTAAAATCTAAAATCTAAAATCTAAAATCTAAAATCTAAAATCTAAAATCTAAAATCTAAAATCTAAAATCTAAAATCTAAAATCTAAATCTAAAATCTAAAATCTAAAATCTAAAATCTAAAATCTAAAATCTAAAATCTAAAATCTAAAATCTAAAATCTAAAATCTAAAATCTAAAATCTAAATCTAAAATCTAAAATCTAAAATCTAAAATCTAAAATCTAAAATCTAAAATCTAAATCTAAAATCTAAAATCTAAAATCTAAAATCTAAAATCTAAAATCTAAAATCTAAAATCTAAAATCTAAAATCTAAAATCTAAAATCTTAAATCTAAAATCTAAAATCTAAAATATCTAAAATCTAAAATCTAAAATCTAAAATCTAAAATCTAAAATCTAAAATCTAAAATCTAAAATCTAAATCTAAAATCTAAAATCTAAAATCTAAAATCTAAATCTAAAATCTAAAATCTAAAATCTAAAATCTAAAATCTAAAATCTAAAATCTAAAATCTAAAATCTAAAATCTAAAATCTAAAATCTAAAATCTAAAATCTAAATCTAAAATCTAAAATCTAAAATCTAAAATCTTAAATCTAAAATCTAAAATCTAAAATCTAAAATCGATAATCTAAAATCTAAAATCTAAAATCTAAAATCTAAAATCTAAAATCTAAAATCTAAATCTGAAATCTAAAATCTAAAATCTAAAATCTAAAATCTAAAATACAAAATCTAAAATCTAAAATCTAAAATCTAAAATCTAAAATCTAAAATCTAAAATCTAAAATCTAAAATCTAAAATCTAAAATCTAAAATCTAAAATCTAAAATCTAAGTTAAAATCTAAAATCTAAAATCTAAAATCTAAAATCTAAAATCTAAAATCTAAAATCTAAAATCTAAAATCTAAAATCTAAAATCTAAAATCTAAAATCTAAAATCTAAAATCTAAATCTAAAATCTAAAATCTAAAATCTAAAATCTAAAATCTAAAATCTAAAATCTAAAATCTAAAATCTAAAATCTAAAATCTAAAATCTAAAATCTAAAATCTAAAATCTAAAGTCTAAAATCTAAAATCTAAAATCTAAAATCTAAAATCTAAAATCTAAAATCTAAAATCTAAAATCTAAAATCTAAATCTAAAATCTAAAATCTAAAATCTAAATCTAAAATCTAAAATCTAAAATCTAAATCTAAAATCTAAAATCTAAAATCTTAAATCTAAAATCTGTAATCTAAAATCTAAAATCTAAAATCTTAAATCTAAAATCTAAAATCTAAAATCTAAATCTAAAATCTAAAATTAAAATCTAAAATCTAAAATCCAAAATCTAAAATCTAAAATCTAAAATATAAAATCTAAAATCTAAAATCTAAAATCTAAAACCTAAAATCTAAAATCTAAAATCTAAAATCTAAAATCTAAAATCTAAAATCTAAAATCTAAAATCTAAAATCTAAAATCTAAAATCTAAAATCTAAAATCTAAAATCTAAAATCTAAAATCTAAAATCTAAAATCTAAAATCTAAAATCTAAAATCTAAAATCTAAAATCTAAAATCTAAAATTTAAAATCTAAAATCTAAAATCTAAAATCTAAAATCTAAAATCTAAAATCTAAAATCTAAAATCTAAAATCTAAAATCTAAAATCTAAAATCTAAAATCTAAAATCTAAAATCTAAAATCTAAAATCTAAAATCTAAAATCTAAAATCTAAAATCTAAAATCTAAAATCTAAAATCTAAAATCTAAAATCTAAAATCTAAAATCTAAAATCTAAAATCTAAAATCTAAAATCTAAAATCTTAAATCTAAAACCTTAAATCTATAATCTAAAATCTAAAATCTAAAATCTAAAATATAAATTCTAAAATCTAAAATCTAAAATCTAAAATCTAAAATCTAAAATCTAAAATCTAAAATCTAAAATCTAAAATCTAAAAACTAAAAACTAAAATCGAAAATCTGAAATCGACAATCGAAAATCGAGAATCTAAAATCTAAAGTCTTGAGTTCTAAGTTTAAAATTTGAAGTTTTAACTGTAAAGCCTAAAATCTATGATCCAAAGGCTTAAGTATAAAGCCTAGGGGGTAAAACCTAACGCCCAAAGTCTAAAGTCTTAAGTCAAAGGTCTAAGGTCTTAGGTCTTAAATCTGAAATCAAAAGTCCAAAGTCTAAAGTCTAAAGTCTGAAGTCCAAAGTCTCAAGTCTATAGTCTTAAATCTGAAGTCTAATGTAGACCTGTGCGCCGACCATATTATCGGCGGCGGCGGCGTAGAAAACATTTTACCTCGGCGGCGATCGGCGCGCCGGCGTGACGCCGTTGGTAATTCTCGGCGGCGACAGCGGCGGCGTGTACCGGCGTGATACTAATTACCACTTCCAAAATATTGGGTATTATGTGTACACTCTCATGTTCGGTTTTTTAATTCAACAAAAATTATTAAAAATATGTTTTTTCGGGTTGGCAGGATGTCGAAAAAGAAATAAAAATGGTTACGAATCAAGTAAACAAACAATTTAACAACCAGCAAAGAAATGACTATCGGCGCGATAAAAATTTCCTCGGCGGCGCGCCGACTCAAAACCATCGGCGGCGGCGTGCGTAAAAGTGTCGGCGGCGGCGCGACGTGGCGGCGCACAGGACTAGTCTAAAGTTTAGAGTTTGAAGTCTTAAGTATAAGTCTAAAGTCCAAAGTCTAAAATTTAAATTCCAGAGTGTAAAGTCTAAGATCTTAAGTCCAAAGTTTTAAGTCTAAAGTCTTAAGTCTAAGGTCCAAAGTCTAAAATCGTAAGTCTTAAGTCCAAAGTCTCAAGTATAAAGTCTCAAGTCTCAAGTCTAAGGTCTAAAGTCTGAAGCCCAAAGTCTAAAGTCTAAAGCCTAATATCTTAAGCTCAAAGTCTAAAACAATATCGCACGCAAGCCTGGGGTGCTAATGCGGTCTCGATCAACTAGATTAGTTGAGAGAATTCGTTATCGATATTGTTTTTGGCACATTTTGCATGTGTAGGATAAGTACAACGATACACCGTGCCCCAGTGCTGAGTCGAGAAAATTTTCAACTCGAAAAGATCCTCGACCTGATCGGGAATCGAACCCGATATCACAACCGTGTGGGAGAACTAGCCGACCGACATCGCTAAGCACAGAACCACGGGGACCAGCCGTGTCTAAAGTTTGAAGTCTAAAATGCAAAGTCTAAAGTCTCAAGTGAAAAGTCCAAATTCTAAAGACTAAAGTCTGAAGTTTAAAGTCTAAAATCTTATGTCTGAAGTCCAAACTGTAAAGTTACCAGAGTCTAGAGTCTAAAATCTAAAGTCTACAAATACGATCTAAAGTGTAAAGTCTAAAGTCCAAGGACCTAGGTCTAAAGACTAAAGTCTGGAGTCTAAAGTCTGAAGCCTAAAGTCTACAGTCCAAAGTCTAAAGTCTATAGCCTAAAGCCTAAAGTCTAAAGTCTAAAGTCAAAAGTCTAAAGTCTACAGTCTACAGTCTTTAGTCTAAAGTCTAAAATCTAAAGTTAAAAATCTAAAGCCTAAAGTCTAGGGTCATAAGTCTTAAATCTTACATCTAATGTCTGAAGCATAAAGTCTTAAATCTAAAGTCTTGAGTCTGAAGTTTAAATTTGAAGTTTTAACTGTAAAGTCTAAAGTATAAAATCCAAAGGCTGAAGTTTGTAGTCTTAAGTGTAAAATATAAAGTCTTAAGTCTATAGTCTAGAGTCTTAAGTCTAACTGTAAAGTCTTAAGTATGAAGTCTAAAGTCTCCAGTCTTAAGTCTGCAATCTGAAGTCTAAAGTCTAAAATTAAGAGTTTGAAGTCTTAAGTGAAAACTCCAGAGTCCAAAGTCTAAGATTTAAAGTCTAAAGTCTGAAGTCTAATATCTGAAGTCTAAAGTCCAAAGTCTCAAGTTTAAGGTCTAAAGTTCAAAATCCAAAGTCTAAAGTCTAAAGTCTTAAGTGTAAAGTGCAAGTTAAAAAGTCTAAAGTCTGAAGTCTAAAGTCTAAAGTTTGAAGTCGCAAGTGTAAATTCTAAATTCCAATGTCTTAAGTCTAAAGACTTAAGTCTGGCGTCTAAAGTCTAAGTTCTAAATTCTAAAGTCTAAAGTCTAATGACTTAAGTCTCAAGTCTAAAGTTTAAACTTTAAAGTTTTAAGTGTAAAGTCTGAAGTCTAAAGTCCAAGGTCTTAGGTCTAAAATTTAAAATCTAAAGACTTAAGTCTGGCGTTTAAAGTCTTAAATTTAAAGTCTAAAATTTGATGTTTTAAGTCTAATGTCTCAAGTCTAAAGTCTACAGTCTTAAGTCTAAAGTCTAAAATTTAAGGTATTATGTCTAAAGTCTAAAGTCTACAATGTAAAGTCTAAAGTCTTAAGTCTAAAGTGCAAGGTAAAAAGTGTAAAGTCTTAAGTTTAAAGTCTCAAGTGTAAATTCTAAATTCCAATGTCTTAAGTCTGAAGACTCAAGTCTGGCGTCTAAAGTCTAAAGTCTAAAGTCTACGTTCTAAAATCTAAAGTCTAAAGTCTACTGACTTAAGTCTCAAGTCTAAACTATAAACTTTAAAGTTTTAAGTGTAAAGTCTGAAGTCTAAAGTCCAAGGTCTTAAGTCTAAAATTTAAAATCTAAAGACTTAAGTCTGGCGTCTAAAGTCTTAAGTTTAAAGTCTAAAGTTTAATGTCTAAAGTCTAAAGTCTACAGTCTTAAGTCTAAAGTCTAAAATTTAAGGTCTTAAGTATAAAGTCTCAAATCTAAACTCTAAAGTCTAAAGCCAAAAGTCTAAAAACTAAAGTCTAAAGTTTTAAACTTTTAATTTTTAGTGTAAAGTGTTAAGTCTTAAGTCTTAAGTCCAAAGACAAAGTCTTAAGTTTAAAGTCCAGAGTGTAAAAACTAAAGTCCATCGTCTAAAGTTTAATGTCTCAAGTCTAAAGTTTAAAGTTTAAATCCTAAAGTGTAGAATCTAAAGTCCAAGCTCTTGTGTCTAATGTCTGAAGTCTGCAGACTAAAGTCTGGAGTCTAAAGTCTAAAGTCCAAAATCTAAAGTCCTAAGGGGCCATTCACATACCACGTGGACAGCTTTGGGGGGGTGGCTAATGTCCACGGTCCATACAATTGTTTTAGAATTTATATGGGCAGTTGTCCACGGAGGAGGAGGGTGGGGGTTTCAAAATCGTTAAGAATCTGTCCACGTGGTATGTGGATGGCCCCTAAGTCTAGAGCCTAAAATCTAGAGTCTAAAGTCGTAAGTCTTATATCTAGAGTCTCAAGTATGAAGTCTAAAATCTAAAATCTAAAGTCCAAAGTCTAAAATATAAAGTCGCAAGTCTCATGTCTTAATTCTAAAATTTTCTCCCTAGGATAAGGTCTGAAGTCTGAAGTCTAAAGTCTAAATTTAAAATTCTTAAGCCACAAATCTAAAGTCTATAGTGAAAATTTCCTAAGTCTAAACTCTAAAGTTTGAAGTCTAAAGACTTCAGTCTAGAGTCTTAACTCTCAACTCTAAGTTTCAGCCAGAATGGTCGGTTAAGGTTAAACTCCATGCTTGAATTTTCCCCGATACATTATAATTATTCCGAAGACCAATGAAGTTACGTGAGCGAAACGTTGATCGATTGTTTGCATTGCTAACACATGCACAGAATAACAGTTCCAGCGCTATTTATTAGGTGGAAGCTGAATTTTTTTTGCTCAAAATCGTTTAGTGAAAAATAACCAGACCTCAATATTTTATGAAAAAAAGCCACCGTCCAGTTTCACATTGATATGGTTGCCCATGTAACCGTAAAAAAGTTCAGCATCTAAACTGCCGCTATTCGCATAGCAGCCCATTGTAAAATTTTATTTTTTCTTGTTTTTTTTTGCGGGAATGGGTCCTTTTTTGGCATACTCTTCAAGAATAGCCATTAAAATCGAGGTCCCAATCAAAACTTACTTTTTTAATGGCTACTCTTGAAGAGTATACCAAAATGGACCCATTGTCACAAGAAACAATCAAACACCCTAATTTTCCATAGGAATGTTATGCGAATAGCGGCAGTAAAGTCGAAAGTCATAGTCGACAATCGAAAATCAAACGTCTAATAATTTGCACTGATGCAAAATACACTCCACGATTGATCAGAACCACCGGAATTGCACTATGATTATCCCAGATTTCTCATTTTTTCCGGTAACTGCATCTGCAGTATGCTCTGTCATCATATTTGACAGCAAAAATACATTTCGACCGACACAAAATGTCGCACGATTCTACCTGAGGAACGTCGGTCCAGACTCAAAATGCTGCCCCGTTGCGATGAATGATCTTTTGTGGTGACTCTCGGTGTCCCCTATATCAGTCACAGTTGCTTCTTTCCGTCCTACGGAGTTCCAACCGAACACATTTTAGACCGAAGAAAGTTGATAAGTGAGATAAAAAATATCCAATATTCGTTTTCACTGCTGACATAGAATGGAATCAACGAATTTGCAAATTGTAATCTGCCTGAATGCAATGCGATGGCAGGAAAAATAGAACTTTGCATTCGTTCGTGAGAAGCGGAACAACAGTTTGCAATGATTGTTGAGAAACAAAAAAAAAACAAGTATAAGCAGATTTATAATGGTAGTTTCCACAAGCGCTCTATTGGTATTATAATTTGACGGTTCGGTTTCCCCGTTCCGTCACCGGCAATAGACGGCTAATTGAATTAGTCTTTCGTGGACAGGTCCAATTATTTTTATCGACAATTTCGCCACGCAAAGCTTTACCGTCCGCCCAGTCACGGTGACGTTGCGAGGAAAATACTCAGATTGCCGTTACCCACGCCTTCGGGGTGGCAACCCCTTTTCTGGTGACGGCGATTCATTCTGCCGGAGCTGTCAACAACGCGACACCCCACGTTGTTGCATCCGGGCGTCAACCAAGCGGATAATTAATTAAAATTAATCATCACTAAAAGTGGTTGCGAAAGCAGTGCGCGCACAAAAAAAGAGTTTTCCTAACAAAAACAGGAAACATGATACGGAACGGTGTAGACCAGGGATCAAAAAGGAACGAATTTCGCTGGAAATTGATCACACTCTGGGCGTTAGTTGAAGCACTGGGTGTACAAAGTTGAAAAATCAATCAACTGGAGAAATTGTTTCCCCGCCGAAAGTAAGTGGAAACACAAGCTACATTATGCGGGAGACATCTTCCGGGCCCTCGTGAAAACGTTGGTCGTGTTTGCGTTCCATCACGAAAAAATGAAAGGTAAAATATGAAAATCAAATTAAATGCCATTTTCTCTTCCCGCGTTGATTCGTCGTCGCTCAGTGATGCGCATTTGGTTCTTTTATTTTTTCCACGAATTTTCCGGCTCGGTTGGGAAGATTAAGCAGCGGAATTTTCCTTACGGCTGAAACCGGTCGGCTTCAATTGGGGACGCGGAAAAAGTTACGTAGATTCAATGTCAGGTCTTTATGAATTTGTGTTTGGGTTTGATGTACATCAGGCGGTTGGGGTTATTACTTTCCTATGCGAACGCTTTAATTTAGAGCATTCGAGGCGTGTGTCGTACGATATACACGAAGGGAGTTTGGGAACGTAATCTTAACAAGTTTCGATATTCTGATGTTTTTACGCAAAATTGGTTTTCAAAACAAGCAGAAAATAATTTTGTTGTTAACACTCTCCGGAATATTACAATTTAATCAAATCAAATGTCTACTGAAATTTTCTGAGTGAACGTCTTTCATAACATGCAGTAGTCCATTTTTGTGAGTTTATTCCATGAATTTCCGATCATTTCTATTATTTTTATTATCAGGTTAGGAATGGACTTTATGCACCAGAGCTTGCTCTTCCAAAAGTGGAAAAAAGTTAAATGTGGAAATGCATAAGCATGCAAAAATAAATACGCATGCAAAACCAAATGAACATGCGACAATAAACGGACATGAGACTACCTTCCTGTAGTAAAAAAATATTGTATTAATAAGCTAAGTCAGGATTTTTTTTACCAATTAAAATCAATCAGTAAAAATTTAATAAAAAATCATGAACCAACATGAACGAATAAAATTCATCATATCAGAAAAAGAAAACCAAAGCAACTTAACAAACGCATTTCTTCGCATTTCAAAAATAATATGCTACATGAAACGTAGCTCTTAGGACCACAACCAAAATAGATACCAAAATAAATTATTTTGAACATATTCAACGTAATTCCAAAAAAAAATCAGTACAAAATAACTTACCAATATTACTGAGAAACCCCTCCAACTTAAAGAAACAATTATGTATATCAATAACAACACCTAGAATTAAAATCAACTTTAGAGCTATAGCCTGGCCTACAGTAACTAGAATTAATATATTCAGTTATCATAGAATTTAATTTCACAATTATTTTTATTAACAGATCAAAAATCATTAATCAAAATAAAATCCAAGTTCTTTTCTAACTTCAAACCCCCAGAGAGTCTTCATCATCCACAATCAATAGGAGCATTGAAGAGAGAACACAGACATTTCAATAAGTGCCTTTTTCCCCAATAAGCACCAATGGATTAAGACGATATGACAAAGAACCATAACGATACCATGTGGTGGTACAACTTATCACAGTACCTACCATTATTTTGTGTTTCAAGACGTCATTATTTCAAATTGTTTACGAAATACCAAAAAACATTCCAAGAAGGAGAAGACAAATAATATATCCCTAAGACTAAAAATTTAGTTGAAAATTAGAGAAAACCATTCGAATAGTTTCATTATTCTTTTTAAATGGGGGAAGGTGAGGTGACTATTAATATGTACTAGCCTTAACCTTGCATAAAGAAACATAAACAAGAAGCCAATAGCCTTCCAACGATTCGAATGGTAAAAAAGCTTCTAAATAACTGGAGAGTTTGCAAAATTTAGTTCAGAATGACGGAAAAACACTTTAAAAGGCCAAACTAAATAACTTAATGGCGCAAAAGAACCCGCAAACCCACTCCTGAAATTAGAAAAAGGTCCAATGAGAACATAATCCTACATAAATTTTTTTTTAAATATTTAACGCTTTTCTAGACATCGTCTGAATCAATTTCTATAAAAATGTAAAATAAGACTAATCTATGACAAAAACTAGAAAAAATGAAAAAATCAACAGAAACAAATAAAAGTAACAAAAATCACAGACAGAAATATGAAATCATAGAAAATCACAAAACTGATAAAAATTACAAAAACCTGGAAAATAATGGAATATTCTTTATATGACAAAAATATTACATTGACGAAATACATAAACATTACATCAATGATGATTAGAAGATACAGAAAATCGCAACAATTCCTAAAATTACAAAACTTACCTGAAACTACACAAATAAAATAAATAATGGAAATGCCAAAAATGCAAAATAAAAGAAAAAAAATGATAAAAATAACAAGAATGACAAAAGCAACACAAATAACGAAAAACAAACACAAAACAAACAAATAAAACAAGCGAAACAAATATGACAAAAACTAATAACACCCAAAAAATAACATTATGACAAACAGAGAATGAATCATTTACCAAAATTCCAAAAGACAACCCGAATGATGTTAAAACATAAGAATAATGAAAATTCACATGGTTGATTAGAATACCAAAAAATGGCAAAAAATAAAAATAAGAAAATCAACAAAAACGCCAGAGAAATTGAAATCAAAAATGACTGCTTCAGTATTTAAAAAAAAAATACAGAGGTGATAAAATTTACATAATTTAAAATCTGACAAAATCAACAATAACCTGAAAAACAAAATTGGCAGAAATTGGTAAAATAACAAAACATAACTGACATAAAGTTTAAAACTATCAAAACGGTCGAACGTAAAATGCATCTTCTCAGTTGCATGCAAAAAGGAGTGAAGAATATCAAACAAACATTGGGAGAAACAATCCGTTGCTTAAGTTTTAAACAAGTAAAGGACGTATAACACAAAGCACGCAGAATGAAGTTTTGTGTCGACAGGAATGTACTCGTTAGATTCGATGTAGTATATTTCAATACAAGCTATATTAAATTCTATTGTAATGTTTAATGTGAGTTCAATTCGAGAGATTTACTTATGATGGATTTCGCGCCAACTCGACAAATCTGAAAAATCTGAACTTGTTAGAAAAATTGTTTTTCCGTAAAAAAATCTAATTTCAAAAAAATCTGAGATAACGTTGTTCTCAAATCACTATTTGTTTTTAAAATCAATTTATTTAAGATTCGAATCTCAATTTTTTTTTTTGTATATTTTAAAACCATATTCAGCTCACCTCCAAAAGTCAACTCTTTTCTATAAACCGATTTACAAAAAAAAACACCCCGTTTCGATTGTAGCCTGCAGGCTTGTCATTTCTTCCCAGAGAATCACAAGCCTGTAGGAGAATATTTTTCACTGCGCGAACAAATACTCTCACACTGCACAGTGGTTCAGGAATGCAATCTAGCGGAACAAAATTAATAACTCCCGATCGTGTTGGTTTTTCGAGATAGTGTTTTCGGCAATGTTCATGAGAATCACCAAGGAATATTTTTGTATGAAAATATTTGTACTAAACGTGTACTAAACTAGTACTAAATTTTTTTTCTCCATTTTTTTTCAATTTAGAAGGACGGTTTCTTTTACAAAGTTGTTTATTAACCAATAATATAAAACTTTCCCAAATTCACAACTATTCAAGAAGCCATAGTGTATGAGATATTGATTTTTTTTTGACCAAATGGACAAAAACTTTTATTTTTATTTTATTTTTTTTTCCTAAGTGTAGGGTAGAGCGGGGCTAGTTGGTCATTTTTGGTCAAAATGCTCTCTAACTTTTTCTAGGGAATGTTATGGTAAAAACTCATTACATGAAAATGTTGCGTAAAGTCTTTAGCTCCTAGAAAAAATATGACCGACTCAAAATAGTTTATGATTTTGCGGATATTTTATGTTTTTTGAGTTGATGTCAATTTGTCCAACTAGCCCCTCAGGTGGGGTAAATTGGTCAGGGTGTGGGGTAAATTGACCATTTTTATTTCGAAAAGACGAGTCAGTTATCCTTCCTCACTGCATTTGCGGCAGCCTGTAGCATCTCAGTGGAAGTCAAACCTCTTCCGATTTTTTGTTAATACGTTCGCGTTTGGTTGTAGTATGCATTAGGAAATGCGCCGTTCCTGGAATTGCATATACTTGATTACTTGAATTCATTGATGATGTGCATAGGACCAACCAGCCCCGCTAGTTTGTGGCCAACTATCCCCTCATGTATTGAATATGAAAATTACTTAAAATCACGAAAAAAAATTTTTGATATGATTTTTTTTGGCACCAACCTGTATTTATTATACGTCCTAATTAAAACTGTACTTTATTTTGTCATTTAGTTTCTCTGGTTATCTGCTACATATCACCCATATTACACGATTTTTTTGGTACGTAGATTCGAAGATATTCTCATTGACCAACTTACCCCGTAACCAACTAGCCCCGCTCTACCCTACTAACAAACTCTATGAGTTCCTAATTATAAATCTTTTAAACTTTGAACTTTGCCGCAGAATTAGTATGGGTATGGCATGTACTTTTTGAGATATTTAGAAAAAAAGAAAATTTCGATGATTTTTTTTAAGTCATATCTCACTTAGCGCACAAAAGCGCAATCTGAAACTCTCAGAGCAGAAAGAATACTAAACAAGGTGTCTGTAGACAAAATTTCAGCCTGGTACTTCTTGAAGCTTTTACTCTGTGAGTATTTTTTTAAAATCCTTCAAAATTCAAAAAAGTGCTATTTTGTTTCCAATATTATGCCAAGAGAAATAAGAAAAAATCAGTATTGAACAATGATCTCTTTTTTTTTTATTGATTAGTACCTTAAAAAGTATCCTATTTGATTGAAAAATCCTTTCATAAGACTTAAATAGTTCATTGTAAATATTGAACTAAATATTTTTAGACCAAAAGAGTTCATATTTAATTCTCCTCAACATCTCTGTTGACATTTGGCATACTGTTGGATAAAAAATAGCACGTTTATTCCTAATTTTGTAGAATTTTATAAAATTACTAACAGAACAAAAGCTCCAAGGAGTTTTGTGTTGAAACTTTGTCTACAGACACCTAGTTTGATATTCTTTAAGCCCTGAGAGTTTCAGGTTGCGCTTTTGTGCGTTAATGGAGATATTTAAAAGATATTAAAAACAATCATCTTAATTTTCGTTTCTTAAAATATCTCGAACACTACAGGCTAGAACCATCCTGTTTCTGCGGCAAAGTTCAAAGTTTGAAAGATATATAATTAGAAACTCGTAGGGTATCAAACGTCTTCGTCAGTGTTTTTTTCGGCCCCCTTTTGCATAAGATTTTTGCAAAAAACAGCCAAAGAAAACCACTAACGAAGACGTTCGATACCCTAGTGTTTGTTGGTACACTTAAAAAAATTCAAAAATGAATAAAAATAAACGTTTTTTGTCCATTTTGTCCAAAAAAAATCAATATCTCATACACTATGGCTTCTTGAATAGTTGTGAATTTGGCAAAGTTTTATATTATTGGTTAATAAACAACTTTGTAAAAGAAACCGTCGTTCTAAATTGAAAAAAATGGAGAAAAAAATTTAGTACTAGTTTAGTACACGTTTAGTACAAATATTTTCATACAAAAATATTCCTTGATGATTCTTATGAACACTGCCGAAAACACTATCTCAAAAAACCAACACGATCGGGAGTTATTAATTTTGCTCCGCTAGATTGCATTCCTGGACCACAGTGCACTGGTAGGCAAAGCGACGCACCTGCTTGAAAAGAACAACGAATCGTGTGTATATGAGTAGCTCGTGAAAATAACAGAAGGGTTGTATGCAAAGCCACGACCGCAAAGTTGACGTAGAACTGTATGAGGTTTTTTCATTATATTACATGCATTTTTGTTTTCGAGAGTGATCAATCACAATGCAATGCAATGCAGCAATGCACCTACCGCTTATGCTGCCGCTACCGCACAAAGGCAGCTGTTTACTAGAGAAAGACACTACTACCACTGCCATGCTTATACCCGCTGCAGCTACTGCTGCTCTTACCCACTGCTGCAACCCGCTCCAATTTGCTCCGAGTTCGGAATCTGCGTTTCAACAAAACTTGATAATTTTTACCAATCGGATCAAATTGAAATTTTTGCATTTGAGCGGAAGCTTAGATAATTTCCCAGTCAATTGCTGCAAGAACGAAGGAAATCCATTGAAAGCTAACCGACTTAGTAGCACACTAAGGTCGCTTTTTACGCGGTTTTTGTACGCGGCTCTTTTCACGCGGCTTTTTTACGTGGATTCCGGAATTTTTACGGTTTTTTTACGCGGATTTCGGAATTTACGCGGATTCCGGAATTTATGCGGTATTTTTTTGCGCGGATTTCGGTTTCCCTTCACTCGGAATGCAGAATTAACGCTGGTTTTTTTTACGCGGATTCCGGAATTTACGCGGTTTTTTTACGCGGCACGTATCCTTCGCGTAAAAAGCGACTTTAGTATATTTGAAATTGGATATATTCAACCCTTTTTCGTTTCTAAATTTTCAAAAAACCGCGGTGGAATCTGAAATATCTGTTCAGAGAGATAAGAAATTGGTGTCAGCTTTCTCAGACGAAAATACATCACGCACAATAACTACACTACTGAGCACACTGCAGTGCCTAATTGAGTGTCTCTTGAGCATATATCAAATGAAGGAAGTATCTAGGTAGGGAAATAGATTGCGTTGTTTGCATCTGGAAACTGAAAAATAATAAATTCACCAATACGTCACGCATGTTTGCTCTTCGAATGTTACCGAATTTATCTCAGAAGAGCACGCAGGCGGTGTACTTCTGTGTATTCTCACTAGAGTGATTCATCAATCTTATTTTGCTCAGAGATAGTGTAAACAGCAAGTGAATATTCACTCTGCTTTTTTCACATATTGAGGAGAATGACAAGCCTGGTAGTCTGGGTACATCCATGAAGGTTTATTGGATTCTGAGAAGGTGCTTCCAACATCTGGTCTATCTTGTTCAAATCGTTGAATCAGGTTCTTTAAAAACATGGTATCCGACAATTAAATTTTGGTGTCTTTTTGAAGTTATCGGAATCAATTTTCATACTGTTTGTTTATTATACATAAACTAGCATGTTTGATGGGTTTATCGGCTTAATCAGTCCGTGTATACTAGCAAAAACGATTTTTTTTTTCTTATTCCGACAGTTTCGGTGACTTTATTTCAGCTTTTTCAAGGAGTAAAAAGGTGAAATAAAGTCACCGGAACTGTCGGAATAAGAAAAAAACAAATCGTTTTTGCTAGTATACACGGACTGATTAAGCCGATAAACCCATCAAACTAACCGTTTCAGTCGTCATATAAAAAAAAAAAAAAAAAACTTGAGTTTATATATATATATATATATATATATATATATATATATATATATATATATATATATATATATATATATATATATATATATATATATATATATATATATATTAATTCTGTATGTATCACCCGGCCCTAACGAAAAAACTTAATGTTAAACAGACTCAAAATTCTAAACATTAAATAATGACAAAACGGACAAAAATGCAAGAAAACATGTTATTATAGGATTGGGAACATATTCTAAGCAGCTTCAGGAACCGTCTGTGTATTGAGCCGAAATACTCGAAATATGTTGGATGAAATTCAAACAGAAGTATATCAACCTGTTTTCTATCTTTAACAATAAGCAATTAATGTTACCAATCGAGGGACGCTATTCCAATCACTTGAACCTATTTTAAACAGTTTCCATATGTTTTGCAGGCGTTTTTCTTCAGCACCCGAAAAGGCTCCTGAATGGCTGCAATATAGGTCTATTTGTTTCAATTGGTGATTGTTCACAGGTTTCTTTGTGAATAACGGTATTTCTTATATTCGTAAGACAGCTAGACAATCAAAGTTTTCGTTTCCATCATTGAAATTGTCGATATTGATCAAAATTCAGAAGTTTGAAGCCTGTTTTCTTCGACTGATTTAAATAGGCGCTACTGCTTAAGCCGTTCCTTACCCTACATGATCAAATCTAAAAAAAAAAAACAAATAACATATATTACAAAGAGCATCAAAATGAACGAATGACAAACATGCCAAAAACAGACAAAAATGACAACAATGCCAAATCAACAAAAATGACATGAATGATAAAGAAAACATAATATATTATATGATAGAAATAATCAAACTGACAACAATAATGCAGTTGACAAAAGTTACGGAAATATTGACAAAAATACCAACCATAAACATTTCCAAATTTATTGCTATTTACAAAAATTAGGAAAATGAAAAAAATACTACAAGACATACAGCCCTAGGGGTTGTAAAAAATGGTGACGTAGGACAAATATAAATATTTATTTTCACTCTTGTTTAACAAATTTCACGACGCCTGTTGTACACCATGTATCTCACACAGGTATAGGGGTTCCTCTTGCTACCGTGTGACGGACAAGAATGAAGCTAAATTTTATACACGTAGTCTTTTGTATCGAGTTGAGCATAGATTTTTGCACTGAAGGCGTGGCCACGCAGTCTCGATAAAGAGAAACGAAACAAAACACCTTCGATACTACTGAGTGATTTACATAAGCACCTAAAGAAAGTTTGTGCTTTCCCAATGCGAAAATTACAAAGGTTCTTAGATCAACTGTTTTGCTCTATTGATATTGGACCGAGAAAGGTGTTCGAATGGGCACAAAGGAACAATTTAACCGGAAAATCACTCAATTTAGCAGTGAAAATTCTTAAAATGAGGATTACATATTAGTGGTCCCCGTGGTTCTGTGGTTAGCGATGTCGGTCGGCTAGCTCTCCCACACGGTTGTGATATCGGGTTCGATTCCCAATCGAGTCGAGGATCTGGAAATTTTCTCGACTCAGCACTGGGGCACGGTGTATCGTTGTACTTATCCTACACATGCAAAATGTGCCAAAAACAATATCGATAACGAATTCTCTCAACAAATCTAGCTGATCGAGACCGCTATTAGCCCCAAGGCTAAGCGTGCGATATTGTTTTTGAGGATTATATATTGCTGCGGTAAACTGTTCATAGGCAACACTACCGTTTATCTTTGGTGCCCTGGTCGTTATTGTAAAAATGATTATTGAGAAATACATGAACAATCCACAGTAGTAGCAGTAGTAGTTTTCAAAATTTTCATAACTCTTATCTTCAAGCATTCATAGTTGTGAAAAGAACTGATTCTTCATTTTCAACTAGGAATGCGTGCTACAGAACGCTGAAGATCGCACCACCGGTATCATCGAATATTTTTCTTGGTCGCACATAATGAATTTGCTTTTTGCTCTGCCCTCCCCTAGCTGAGCCAGCAAAATATCCTGCAGCATACGATGGTACCAGTTGCTGTCGTATACAAAATTATGGTAAGGTGTTCCGCAGTGCCTGAAAGTTGACTCGTATGCAGCTCTCGTTTCCTAATGTCGCGTACCTCTAAACCTTTCCGACCGGGCCTATATAATTGCTTAGGTAGAAGGTGACTTAAACAAAACCTTCTCTCTCACGTTTTGAACGTCCAATTCGTTGTTTTATTTTTCACACCGCTGGTGTCAACATCGCAGCTGCTACGAAAAATAAAAAACCGGATCAAGCAAGTGTTTTTATATAGCACTGGTTTCGATTTAGGTTTTGTTATCAGTCATTTTTTACCTACACAATTGTGTGGGCTCGGTCGGAAAGGGCTAACAGCCATACTTCACTCGCTACCGTGTGACAAACAAGAATGAAGCTGAATTCTCTACACGCAGTCTTTTGTATCAAGTTGAGCGTAGATTTTTGCGTTGAAGGTATGGCCACGCAGTCTCGAGAAAGAGAAACGAAACAAAGCACTTTGTTGAGTCAGAATATGTAGGCAGCGGAATTTATTCCGTCCATGTTTTTGTTATCCGTGCTCGTGAAGCTAGGCAAAAGCGGGAAAAATGTATGGAAAAGCTTGACCTTGGAACTTTCCACCTATTTTCACCATTAGGCAGTAAAGCAACAACGTTAAACATTATATCAAACAACTGTCCCGTATTTTATCTATTCACCGACACATAAATGACTAAGATGCATTAAGTCGTTCACTTGCTTTAATCGTTTGAAATCCGACGCAACATTTGCCAGTTTTATTTTCAATTCTACAAATATTAAACTAGCATATAAAACAAAGACGTACTCCTACGTCAAAAAACGTCAAAAATATTGAAAATAATCAAAATGACAACAGTTACGTGAATCGCAAAAATTGCAAAAATGACGAAATGACACAAACGACAAAACTAACAAACGGTAAAAAATGAGCTATATGACATAAATGATCAAAATGGCGAGAAAAAGTAAGACGTATTAGGTAAAAAGAAAAAAATATGAGAAAAAATGGCATCAATGGCCAAAATTAAAACAATTTTGAGAAAAACGACAAACATGACATAAACAGCAAAAATAACACAGAGTAGGACACATAAGGCAAATAAGACAAACAAATACGAACATAATCCAAATTCACAAATTCGATAAAAACTAACAGAAATGATAATATGTAATTAAAAAAATTACGAAAATTTAAAGAAAAGGAGAAAAAAAAGTAGAAAAAAAAGTAGAAAAAAGGTAGTAAAAATGACAAATGCCGCGAAAGAAAAACATGTAATAACTAGGATAAAAATGACAATAAAAACTAAACTGACATAATGGATAAATATAAAATTGATAAAAAGTAATAAAAATTACAAAAATGTTAAAATTTGTAAAAGAAAAAATAAAACCAGCAATAACAAACAAAACAGACAATAATGGCCAAAGTAAAAACAATAACAAAATATGACAAATATTTGACGAAATTGATATAAATGACAGAAATGACTGAAAATTCATGAACTACAATATTGAGAAATATGAAGTTAATTCAAAACGGCGAAAAATTGAGAAACACCAAAATTAGATGGGATGGCTTAGTAGAAGGCAGAAAACCACGAAAATGTGAAGAAAAAAAATGACAGAGATGATAAAAATGACATTTTAACGAAATATTAAAAAATAACACTGGTCAAAAAAAATGAAAAAATGAGTTGACCTCGAAAGATTATACCTTTTTAATCATTTCTGTGAGTTTTGGCGCTCCTAGTTAGGCTAGAGGTGCATCAATTTGACGCAGAGTGATTGTCGGATTCGTCGCTTCTACGTTGGCTTACGGGAAAATTCATTTAAACCGCTGAAAAAGTTATATATTTTCTAGAAGCACCAAAATTCACAGAAATTTTTAAAAAGCTATAATGTTTCATTTTTTTTCCAGTTTGAGCTCTACGGCAAAACCTGTGTTTACCAGTGTAATAGAAAGAACAAAAATTATCAAAATAACCAAAGTAATAAAAATGGTGAAAAAACAAGCATTATAAAATAAACAAAATTATTTATAAGCATAACTCATGATAATAATCAATATTGAACGAAACATGCATCTCCTTAATTGGATGCGAAGCAATGTGGAGAATGCCTAACAAGCGTCAAGACAAACAATCCGTTGCTCTCGTTAAAAACAAATAAACAATGAAGCACGGAGAATGAGGTTCTGTGTCGACAGGAATATTTTCACAACATTCATGTTTTTGGATTTGTTATTTTTGTCAAATGAAGTTTACCGCATGCAGCACCAATCTTGTCAAATAGTTTTTAACACATCGTCCATCATATTCATGTTTCTATAAGAGTATCTATAAGAGTAAACAAATTACAATAAAGAAATGTATAGTAGTCACATTACATACATATGTCTTTACACCAACTGTGTTTACTTCCCTTATTTTTATGATTAACCACAAAATTTATAAAGTAAGCTTCGTAACTTGGGAAGAAACAAAACCCTATTTGAGATAAATAAAATTAAAATCAGATTCAAAAACAACAATTATGAAATCAAACAAAACACAAACAAAATAACAATCAAATAAAGTAGGGTCAAAAAAGGAATGCACACAATGTCGCTCACTATTTTCCTCAAAGAACGACGCCGATCGAAAGATAGCCCTAGTTATGTCGCACGAAGCCATTCCACGCGCAGCCCCATCATTAATTCAAATAACGGAAATTATACCTTTGGAAAAACGCAAAAGAAGAAAAAAGCCGGAGCGATAGTATACCCCAGTAAAGAAGCCATCAGTAGAGTAATCTTGATTGTCCAGTACAGTAGTAGAGCTTGTGGTTAGGAAATCGTTGGTCGGGGGATCCCGGTCGCCAGTGATGGGCGGAGATTTCAAAGATCATTAGGCTTGATTGCATTCGATAGCGTCCGTGTCGTCCGGCCATCGCAAAGAATGCTGTGGAAGATTGCGGATTTTTTTCTCCGTTTTCTATGTCTTGGTTTGGTCGCGGCTGCTAATAGACTTCACAATGGTTGGTGACAACGACGAAGATGTCGCCGTAATCGCTGTGCTGTGCGATACGAACAGGAGAAACTTTCGCCGCTTAGTAGGGTGAGGTGAAAAATGTTCAACCTTTGACGTTATCAGCTTATTGAAGGCATGGGACCGTCAATGGCCGGATGTATCACTCTTTACCCTAGCTCGGATGGTTCTATTATGGTTACGTACATTTTTTCTTAGATTTTTTTTTATTCTGGACAGGGTTTGCAATTTTATCGTTCAATCTCGGCAACTGACGTTTTACGGGTTTTTTGGCGTCAAAAAGCTTCAAATCCCCGAAGTTCGCCTAGCTGCGATATCATTTCGATTGGTGGATGCGAACAAAAGTTGCCAGAAATAGGTCAATGAAAATCGTATCGATTAGGGCCAATCTTTTGGCTGAACTGGCATAAATTGGCACGGGCAATTTAGTTTTAGACTCCATTCAGTTTTATCGTATTCAAATTTGCAAGTCATTTTATTTCGAATTTCAACTTTGCCTAGCCATGGTTTGGAAACTAATTTATTCCTGAACCTTGTAGTTTCTATTAATATAGTTCCATCGAATTGGAACCTGCAATCAAATGTTGTGTCATTATTCAAGCGTCGGGTACTGCATTGGACAGCAGCTCATTTTCACGTATCTCCCGTTTCACCAGAATGCCTTAATTACTATTGTAGCTATTATTATTATCGTCATCATTATTAAGTTATTAAACTCCCATAATCGTCTCAAGTTTCCTTCAACTCAAACGAACCACCGATTGCTCGCCGGGTAGAAATACCATCGCAAAACCCTCGTTCTTCGGGTCTAGGTGGGTAATTGAAATTGCTCGTACAATCCGCTTATTCTGCGTGCGGCACCACTCTGTTGCACCTTCCATTCCACCCTCCGCCACGTTATCGAGCATTCGGGCAGAATAAAACAATAATATTTTACCACTTTTCGAGTAGCTCGGCTGGAAGCCAAAATCAATAATCGAACCAGCAACTATCCGATGAATTCGCCGCGTTCATTCACTGGCCGTAATTTATCGCTCAGCTGAATCAAATCGAGCCGAACGAAACCGAAAGACGGCCTCGCCACTCGACTCTGCTTGCGCTCTCCGTCGATGGCGACAGTGGTCGACAATGCCTCCCGGTTTGGGGGCAGCGGAGAGTTGGGTTACACGCCTAGGGCATAAATTTACTTCCCTGACTGGATTCGCATTCCGGTCGTTGCGGCCGTGGACTTTATCATGGCGCGTTACGGACCGGGACCGTGGCCAAGCAGCGGCAATATAATTAACTGTGTCGGTTTCATAAATTAGACAGCGTCGGGAGCTTGGCGGCGGCGGCCGCGACGACGAAGGAACCGAATTAGATCTATGCTCGGACGTAATCGGTTCCGGTTTCTACGAACTCCGTGAGGCAGTGTGTAGGTGTAACTGAGGCATTTGTGAAATTACTTCAAGCATCACGATATAACCTCTGCTCGATTACGAGCATATGCCGTTTTGCAATTATGTACAGCTATCGGCGGCTCTGATGCAACTTCGCGCGAATAGTTGCCTTTTATCAGATGCATTTGAATTGAACAATTTCAATTACTTCCCGGAAGGGTAATATGTGCAATGAAAAGCTTGCGTATTATTGCTTCTTAGAGACTTGATTGTAGTACATTGTGCTATAGCAAGAAATTTATTCGATAGGGTTGAAAATTCCGGAATTCGAGAATAAGATGAAGCGCATTCATATTTCATATTTCTTTTCGTATTTGAAAAGTGGTACAATAGCGGCATGAAAAAACATATCCACCCGTAATTACCCAACACAATTAATGCGAATAATGACCAAAACTTCATAATAAATCGGTTAAAAGAAGGTCAAATTTTGATAGGCTGTTCAATGTTTGTACTCCTGATTTGATCAAAATTCCTTACTGTTTTCTAGACTTCAATTACAGTTTAACATCGTCATTGATTCAACAAGCTCGTTTCCAATGCAATTTCGTCTCATTCGTAGGTTTCTTTTAATTTTCAGAACAGATCAAAGACTGCGCTGGCCACTCCACTCCATAGCGATACCAGCTTTGATGTATATTTGGGTCTCTCTCCATTTTGTTGGAAAATGTATCTGCGGCCAATCATAAGATTGTGTCCACATGCTGAGAATTTTCGCGCTTTTACTGCTTAAAAAATACTTCTACAGTCAAAACGGTTTGTTTAATCGATGTAATGTCTTCGGCAAAATTGTAGATAATAGTTTGGTCCTTCTAAAAAATATACATTGTTAAAAATAACTTGAAAAAAAATTCTGAATTTATTTTAACTTTTTTATTTTGACGTAGAATTACGTCTTGCGGCAACATTTTGGAATAAGAGGGTAAATTCAAGTACCGAAAACATCGAGAGCATCACGAAAATTGTCCAATTTCAAATGCTAATAAATTAGTAAATTTTTGACGGATTCCCTCCATTCTTGTGGCAATCGACCGTAAAGTTGGGTCCGCGTCCACTAAACTGCGGAAAGTTGGGATTTTATGGTTTTGAATATTGTACTGTTAAAAAATGTAAAGCTTTGTTTCGATATGGGTATTTTCGAAACGAAGATGATAAACAGAGGCCGAAAATTGACGCCAGATGTCATTTTAAATTCAGAATGATAACTTCCAGTTTCCGGAAGAACCAAATACCCCCCAATATAAGTGTTTCGGGAGCCTGAGTGATGCCGTGTGGCCGGAAATCAACTACAAATTTCATTCCCTAATCCAAAATGGCGATTTACGGTCTACGGAAAACAACGTCAAATGACCAAAAATCATCCAATACGGATATTTCCGTACTCATGATGATGCAAAGAAGTCAAAAATAGACGCCATTTCTAAACCCTGATTACCATTTTTTATATCTTTATAACCATACATTATTTACAGAGGTATATTTAATTTGCGTTGGACAAAAATTATTGACATAAACTATATTGGTACCAGTGACAGTCTATCGTATGCTAAGAATTAAAAAAAAGTTGAAAGAGAATTATTACTGTAATTTTCTGTATCATGGTAGTTTTCCATTATTTATCTGCTCCTATTTCCTGTGGCTATGTTTACTAATTTCCCTGTTTTTGTATAGAAGTTTTCTTTTATTATTTTCGTTTATTAGCAGTTCCACAAAATGTCCCAGTCTTAATAATTTTTTGAAATTGTCATTTTTGATTGGGTAAAACTTTGCATAGACGTTTGTATAGGCAAAATATGCAGCACAAAATGGCTATTTGTAAACAACATTTTTCGAAACACATTTTTGAGGGGCTATTGAAAAATACTTTTCTGGGAAGATATCGATGATTATGATGATTATATTTTTAGGGCTGAAACTGATTGTTTGATTGGTATGATGTCCTCGGCTAATTTGTAGATAATAATTTTGTCTTTCCAGAAAATAAACACTCTACAGAAAAATTATGTTTTTTGTGAAAAAAAAAGTTAAAATGATAATTAAAACTTATTTATTTAAAAAGCTCATTTTTTTTAAATCTATTTTTTTTATAATAACAACTAAAGATAACCTAAACAATGCAAGTGGTCCGATCATGGATAAATCAAGGGAATTTTTTTTATAATTTTTTGAAAAATTTTTGATTTTTTTCACCAATTTCAATGGAAGGACATAATTATTATCTACAACTTTGTGAAAGACAATATTCCGATCAAACAAACCAATTTGACTGTAAAAATATTTTTAATTCTCCATAGAGTGCTCTAAAGGAAATGAAAAATATTTCTACAGCCAATCCGGTTTGTTTGATTGACATAGTGTCTTCGGCAAAATTGTAGATAACAATTTTGTTCTCCAAAAAAAAAAATATTTCGTTCGAAAAAAAAAATTGAAAAATAAAATTATTTTCAAAAAATCACAACTTTTGAAGTAGAATACTTCTCTCAGGAAGTTCGGCTACATAGGGATGTGAAATGAAAATCTAAAACCGAAAAAAGTGAAAAATATGTCCAATTTCAAATGCTAATAAATCGGTTAGTATTCGATGGATTTCCTTCGTTCTTGCAGCAATAGATTGGAAAATCTTCTAAGATTCTTCCCAAAATAAGATAATTGTAATTTTATTATTCACACTATTGTACTATTGAAAATAGTCAAGCCTTGTCAAAACGAAAAATTCGACCTCTGATTGGTCGTTATATGCTTGCTTCCCAAGCACGGTCGACAGGATCATATACCTTGCAATTGAAAACATGCTATTTGGCCTATATAAGAGCCTGTTTCAGCCGGAGCCGCTCACAATAGTTCTAGACAGCGACAACAGCAGTCGTCCTTCCTTAGCAGCAGCACTAGCCCTGTGGTTGGTCACCACGTCTCAGGAGCAGCGCGGTTTTTCTCAGCGTGTGTCGCCAGACAGCCATTATTCCCCACGTGTTGGGGCAGCATGATGATTGCCATCAGGAAATCCAATTTTGGAAATCAAAATGCCTTTTTCAAGGCAAATAAACAAGTCATTGAAGGTTAGTAATTTTTGTCAACGCAAGCAAGCATTCTGTGTTGCATCCTAGCAATTCAAATCTGTCGCACCCGTCCAATTTACTGAATATAAAATATCTTCCACAGTGCATGTTGTCCGTGTATCTTGATTTCCCCAATGTTAGGGCAGCTCAAAAGTTGTAATCAGTATTCGATTTTGTACCGCAAAATGCTTTTTTCAAGGCAAATAAACAAATAATTGAAGGTTAATAATTTTCTGGCATCAACACAAGCAGACATTCTGTGCGGGACGCAATCAAATTCTGTTGTAGTTGTATAATTTATACTTTTACTTTATTTAGTAAACCCCCCACTGTAGGGGCAGCGCAAAGGCTGCGATCAGCATAACCAACTTTGAATAACAAACTGCCCTGTTAGACCGCATTCATAAAGACAGTTAGTTCGACTATGCAGAGCTAATATGAAGTCGATTCAATCAATCAGCATAAACAGAATTTCGTCGTCTCTCAGCTGCCAAGTTGCAACATGATGCAACACGCAACAGCGAGCAAACGAAATCGCTTGATGTTACAAACCGCAATAAGATACGGGTTAAAACCGTTGTGTGTGTGAGAGCACCATCGGTGTTTGTTCGCTGGATACAAAAATCAAATGCGAATTGTGGAATAATTCGTCTAAAGAACATAAAGAAATGGTCAACCTGAACTGAAAGGCGTGGCCTATTACGTAGCACCCTTCGGCTATAAAAGAGTGTTTCTGGGAAAACTAGCTATATTCATTAGTCGGAAGGTGAACTGGATGGACCGTCCACAACGTTGACAGCAGTAACAGCAGATATCGGCACTCAGCAGTAACAGACCATAGCAGCGGGTTGCGCCTGTGGTTGCCTTCAAATTAAACAAACCACTTGCCCTGTGGTTGGTCATCACGTCTCAGGAGCAGCGAGGTTCTTCTCAGCGTGTGTCGCCAGACTGCCATTATTCCCCCACTGTTGAGGCAACATGAAGATTGCCATCAGGAAATCCAATTTTGGAAATCAAAATGCCTTTTTCTAGGCAAATAAACAAGTCATTGAAAGTTAATAATTTTTGTCAACGCAAGCATGCAATCTGTCGCACCCGTCGAATTTACTGATTGTGAAATAGCTTCCACAGTGCATGTTGTCCGTGTATCTTAATTCCCCCAATGTTATGGCAGCTCAAAAGTTGTAATCAGCAACCGATTTTAAACCGCAAAATGCTTTTTGAAGTAGAATACTTCTCTCAGGAAGTTCGGCTACATAGCGATGTGAAATTAAAATCTAAAACCGAAAAAAGGGAAGAATATGTCCAATTTCAAATGCGAATAAATCGGTTAGCATTCGATGGATTTACTTCGTTCTTGCAGCAATAGATTGGAAAATCTTCTAAGATTCTTCTCAAAATAAGATAATTGTAATTTTATTATCCAAACTATTGAACTATTGAAAATAGTTAAGCTTTGCAAAAACGAAAAATTCGACCTCTGATTGGTCGTTACATGACTGCTTCCCAAGCACGGTCGACAGAATCATATACCTTGCAATTTATACTATACTATTTGGCCTATATAAAAGCCTGTTTCAACCGAAGCCGCTCATGGTAGTTCTAGACAGCGACAACAGCAGTCCTCCCTTAGCAGCAGCAGTGCAGTGGATACCAGCGATATACAGCCACAACTGTGGCATGGTTACGGATAGCGTAGCAGTTGCAGCGGGTATCAGCATCCATAGCAGCTGATGCAGTGAGGCACTGTGCGATAGCGGGCACTAGTAAATGCATTCAATGAAAAATTGACTCATTTTGACAACACATGAGCCGTCTAGTTTTGAGTGTTAAATCAGATTTTCACTGTTTATTTTATCACAAGAAATACTTTATTCGCACTGTCCGTGATAACGCCAAGATGTGATCGGTGTCTTATCCGATATTGAATCGAACAACAAATTGTCCTTTTCAGGATGAAATTAAAAACCGGATGATTGAAGAGTTAATATTTTCTCTTGAGTTATTTTACATCTTTAAATTTGTAAAAGTTATAAATTTTACTTTCTCCGTGTCTCAGAACGTACTAAATTATGTTTTCCATCAGCACGGCATCCGAAAAATTTTAATTATCTGTTTAAAAATTAATTTTTCGCATAACCAAAATTTCAAAATTGTTACGCCCCAATCATGACAAGCAACTTACTATATTATTAAAAATGGTCAATCCTTGTTGAAGCGCAATATTCGATTGATCTGATTAGTCAACGTTTATGTACTAGAAAAAATGACTGACATGCAAGCAGCCAGGTTATCTTTCTTGTAAAAGTATTCTACTTCATCCTTGCGGTCGTGGCTTTGCACACAACCCTCCTGTGATTTTTTTTCTTGATTTCTCCATGATCAGACCGGTTACATTGCTTAGGTAATCTGTTGTAGTTTTTATATAAAAAAATTAGATTAAAAAAAAAAAGAGCATTTTTAGATTGTTAATTTTTAATTTTTTATTTAAGCTTTTTCTCACAAAAAAAATATTTTTTTTCACAGTGTATATTTTTTTTGCCGGAGACGTCATAACGATCAATCGAACAGTTTGAACTCTAAAAATATTTGTAATCATCAATACCTTCCCGAAATAGTATTTTTCAATAGCTTCTCAAAAATAAGTCTTGTTCCAAAAAATTGAGCAAATAGCACAAAATGGCTTCTCTTGCTTACTGAAACATCTATGCCAAGTTTTGACCGGTCAAAAATGGTCGATTAATTTGGTTGCCCGTTATTTGTGGAATTGCTTTTATTGTTAACCGCTAAATTCCGTCACTATTGAGTTAATCTCCAACTTTATCTAGGAACGTAACCAGCGACTCGTTGAATAACTAAGCAGCGCCAACGTCCTGATTTCCGTATTTTTCTGTTTACTATTTTATTGGTTACTGTTTTTTTTCTGTTTTTTTTTTTTTTTGCTTTATCTGTTTATTGATCAGATCAATGTTTGGCTAATGTTATGCAATTTTCGTAGTAAGTAAAGCCTATTTTTTAAAGGTTGGTTTTTGAGCTATTCAATTGAAAATAACATTTTTGAGCAGTCGACATTTTCGATTTGGCTGAAACTTTGCATAGACGTTTCTATTGGCAAAAGATGCCTTTGTGCTATTGGTTTAATTTTTTGGAGCACACTCATTTTTGAGAAGCTATAGACAAATGCAATTTTGGGAAGGTATTGATGATTAAAAATATTTCTACAGCCAAAACGGTTTGAAACGGTTAGTGTCTTTGTCAAAGTTGTAGATAACAACTTTGTCCTACCAAAAAAATATGCCCCTTGAGAATAAAAAATTTTGCATTGTTTTTTTGTTGCATTGTTTAGGTAATCTTTTGTAGTCTTTGAAAAAATAATGGATTTTAAAAACATGAGCTTTTCTAGATAATTATTTTTATTTTTTATTTTAACTTTTTTTTCAAAAAAAAATTTTTTTTTCAGAGTGTATATTGTTATGAGTGTATATGTTTGAAAAGACAAAATTATTATCTACAACTATGCCGAAGACGTCACACCGATCAAACAAACCGATTTGGCCCTAAAAATATTTGTACCAATCGCAAAATAGCATTTTTCAATAGCTTCTCAAACAATGATGCCTATAGAAACGTCTATGCAAAGTTTCAGCTAAATTAAAAATGGTCGATTTAATCGGTTACCCTTTTTTGTGGAATTGCTCTTTTATGTTTTTTTTTTCCTAAACAATTTTTGTTTTGTTTTATGGTGTATTTGTTAAACGGGTCGTTTAATTGGCCTAATGCTTTCGGCAAAGTTGTAGATAATAGTTTGGTCCCTTCCAAAAATAAACCCTGTGACAAAGAACCCGAAAAAATAT
This sequence comes from Wyeomyia smithii, assembly GCF_029784165.1. Lineage (NCBI taxonomy): Eukaryota > Metazoa > Arthropoda > Insecta > Diptera > Culicidae > Wyeomyia > Wyeomyia smithii. Next base: position 250,347,752 of record NC_073696.1, read on the forward strand.
TTGAATTGTTTTTCACTATTCTATTTTGACATAGACTTACGTTTAACAATAACATTCCGAGATAGGGGTGCAAATAGAAATACCGAAAACATCGAGAGCGTCACGAAAATGGTCGAATTTAAACCACATATAACTCGATCAGTTTACAATAGATTGCCGTCATTCTTGTTGCAATCGATTGGAAAGTTAGCTAAGCGTCTACTAAACTGCGGAACATTGTGACTTCATGATGATAACCATTGTACTATTAAAAAAATTACTATTGCACTATTGAGAAAGGCTTCATCTCGTTTTGAACACAGATTTCAAAGCTGAAAATCGATCGAATACAATCTAATCTTATAACGGAAAGAAAAATTACTTTGTCGCCGTGGCAATTAAACCGTTCTGGTTTAATTTTTTTCAAGTTTAACTACGTCTCTCAAAAAGTTCCTTTACATAGGGGTGTAAAAAAAATTCTAGAAACAGAACATGGAAAAATATATTATGCCAAATAATAATTTATTTTCAATCTCAGCTATTTCTTTTTTATGTTTAAACATGGTTCTAAGAATTGACTCTTTATTGCGAACAATAAAAAAACTGGTGGGCGAATTTTGTTTTCTTACGGCATATTTGCTCTAGAGAAGTCTTATTTGAAATTAAAATATAAATATAATCGAGTGTGTATATAATCGAGTCCGACCTGTATCCAAGGGATAAGAATAATATTTGTTTCTCACTTTTAAGAGGATAAAAAAAAAATTTGCAGCAACTATAAAATAGAGAATAAATAATTTAAGAACTTGTAAAACAGACCCACATTGTGTAGAATAATGTGCGTAGTTCCAATAGCATTATATTGTGTAAATCGGTCTCAAATCAGTAAATTTAAACAATTTTGTTCTTCATTGAAATAAACCATGTACACTTGTGCGCGGTCCCAAAGGCATTGTTAATGTCTCTTGGCCTAAACCGGTACCAAATATAAATAAGCTGATTGTGCTTCTCTAATCAGCCGGTTGAATATAGAATAAAACGAAAATAGCTAAATAGAGACGGGTAGAAGGTATATGTATAATCGCATCACTCATCAAAATGGATCCTGATCCAACGAACCCTCCCCTACCAACAAAAACCTCCTTCCTGTGACCTTTGTGGAGAGACTGTATTGAGTCACCAAAACTTGTACAATGAGAATGCTCGGTCACTCCCAACCCCATTCAGATTCACTGTGCAATTTTACTGATTCGGACCAATCACGGAGTGCAACCATTGATATGTGCAGTCAGTCAAGCTAAGCTAAGCTAAGCTAACGAGAGAATTCTGGATCTTGGCAATTAAAATCTACCGGCCGTCTAATTTTCAGTGTAAGAACATCTTTCTGCTGTGTTGTTAGAGTGCCTTATCCCTATTGTCGGGGTAGCACAACAAATTGTCCTTTTTTGCACAAACAAAAAATGATTCGAGATGTAATATTTTTTCAGCAGGAGTTCAAATCCTTCATAAAATCTACACGTTTAATTTGAGGGCTACAGACTTGGAAATTTCATATAATTGGTGCGGTTTTACGGGTAAACTATGTTATACAGCATTTTTGGGCACTGATAGCAAACATCTTATAATACCAATATAGTTAACTTACGTGACACATTGAAAATGACAGAAACGCTAGTCACCTTTTTTGACCGCTAAGTGCACCACTTCTGATTTTGTTCTACAGCACATTCGAAAAAGAATCTCTTTTGACAGTAATATTACCCAAATGGGTACACTTGAAAAAAGCACATATCATTGTGAATTTTATTATGAGATTGTTTTTGCAACCTCAAACCCAAAACAGAACCGAACACAAAATATTAATGTCTGCAAAAAATTCAACATTGGTATTTTATTGTTATTATTATTATTATTATAACTATCGGGGTTCTATCCAAGTAGCGACCTGAACTGTGATCAGCACAACTGTCTCGTGGATTTTCTTATTATCGTGAAGATAAACCAATTAGCGCTTCTAATAACAAAACAGGTGACTAGTACATCTAGTCTACATGTCAAGTGAATATAATTGATATTAAAAAAAATTCAAATTAGTAGATTTCCAGTTATGAGTATGGAAGATTTGACATAAATGTTTTTTTTTTTTATTTTAAGAATTTTAAAATAAAAAAAAATATATAGCATTATTAGTTTAGCCCATAAAAGAAAGTGAAAGCTTAAAACAATAGTATACACTGGGGTTGCTTGCTACGCGGTTGGTTGTACCGCATTTAAAAGACTAAAAATAATCCGCGTTGTTGTAAAAATATCCCGTTTAAGAAAACGCAAAAAACAACCCGCGCAAAAAGCGACCCCAGTGTACATATATTCACCATTGTGGAAACAAGGAATTTACAAGTGAAAGTTTCACACGAGTTTTAAAAAGTAAATATGGTCGAGATACAGCCACATACCTAAGACATACGTAACACTGACGATTAGTTGCTGGTACGAACGTTTCAAACTAGTCGACAAAAGAATCATTACTCCGCTCTACTGGAGCGCTAACAAAATCCCTTTAGGAGCTGTGAAAGTACATGCAACAATCTTCGAGCACGCAGGAAAAAGTATGCAGGTATGCTGTTCGCATTAAGTACTCAAAGTTCGTTATTGAGGTTAAGAAAGTTCTAGTAATTTATTTCATAACATTAGTTTTGGAAGATTTCTTCGTTACGGGCGTTTTGAGTATTTGACATTTAATGTTTAACCAAGTACAAACTAGCCATGTATGTTCTACAAATTGGTACAGAGCGAATAATTGCGGGCTCGAATCTCAGTAAAACCAGGTCATTCGTTGTTAAATACAAGCATATTATATAGAAGATTCAACTAAGTTAGCTTATTTTGTTTCGTTGATTTTAGGGCCACCCTTATTTTCATTTGCACATAAATAAAGGACGAAGTATAAGAAACAACTTCTTAGAAGAAACTATTGCTTTAAAATCACAAAATCACATCGAAAATCTCATGGACGCCTAAATTGCGTTACTGTACTACTGTGCAATGAGTTTAGTTACCTTTTACACCACAAGAGGGGGTGTTCCCTATGCGTCTTCTCGAAATTATATGGGAAATTCGGGAGTGAACTATATTGGTATTATAAGATATTTGCTGATAGTCATGCGGTTTTAATCTTGAAAAAGATCCGCTGAAGTTCCTTGCAGTCTTTAATGTTCCGCATGATGAGATATATTTTCAAGTTGTCAAGCATGCACTGAACTTACTCCACATAGAAGCAAGCAGGATATGTCGTTGAAAAATATTGCGAATAATAGTGGACAAAGGTAGCTGCCTTGGGGAACGCTGGATTTCACCACAACAAACTTAACGCAATGGCGACGATTAAACTGTCTAGTTTTGCAATCCATATTCAATGGTCAACACGACCGTAGGCGTATATACTGTGTCGATTTGATGAATATTTTCAATATTCTTCCAGCAATATTACGTCCACTGCACAAAAACTACACTTTACTTAACTATATGAAAACATTGAGGAAAGCACCTTGATCGAAAACGAACAAAATAATATTGCTTTTCTTTGAATTTTCCTAACCGAAAAAGTCTCTTTTTTCTGTTAAAATCATTCATTAAATTAAATTAGTCTTGAATCCGATTCGGAAACAAATTTTCCATAATAAAGCAGCTTTTGGTTACGCGACTAACCAATCCAACCATTCGGGTGACAATAACTCTTCGATTGTTTTTCTCAATTATTTTTTCACTACATCAAGTCCAACCCAAGATAGAACTGCGACACCAGAAGTCAAAGCTGGCTTGGTGCTTGAGGCGCCAACATCGCTGACCAGAAGGATTTCACAAAACAAATAGAACCATAAAGATGTTGCGGCTCATATTATTCACTCCAGTCTATGTAGTACATATGAACTGGTAGTAAGTTATTTGTGTCCAAAAATATGGGAATGTTTGCCAGAAGGCCCCGTTGTTAGGGCTTTCTTGGAATCTTTCTCCCCACCAAGGCCAGCGTTTGTTTTTTGTCACCTACTAAACTGTTTCTAGTGGTTCAAGTGGCTGTCATCCTGTTCATCGTCAGTGTTGCCATTCTGCCAAATAACATCCGCCTTTCAATTCCATCTCGTGCAAAGTGCAAACAATTCGAATGAATTTTAAACTGTGTACCAAACGAATCAGTGAATCAGTGTTTACGGATAAACCTTTTGGCAGTCCAGGCTGGTAACATTGGATTCCAACTTAACAATGCATTCCGATTCTGGGTACGCCAAAATTGCATCGGTTGGCTTGCGGCGGTAAGCTGAGCGTAAACACAACATTGGATAATGCCACGGGACAGGCGGGACGACCGGAGATGAGTGATGTGTTTGCCTTTGCATTGCTTGAGTGACATTTTGCCACAGGAAGGCTTCTCAGTTTTGCCCGTTTGTCATGATGCTTGAATTTTTTTCTTGTGTGCTCTGCGTTCACATAATCATGGAGTACGGAGCAGCGAAATAGCCGAACGCAAAAAAATCCCTATAGAGTATTTTTTTCGTTCGTTCTCTCCTCATCGCATGCAAGTGAGCAAAATAGAACGCTGTCACATTGTTTGGAGACTCTGCGGCATAGGTGAGGGTTTTTTTGCGAGAGAATCTTTTTATAAACATTATCTCAGCTGACCCAGCCTCCGTGGCACCACCGCTAGATTACACATTCAATAAACAAATAGCTTTATGTTTCTGCACATTCTACATGTTCTCATGACGTTGCCCCGTTCAGGCTTGTAGCAGCAGCTGTGGAAATGTTATGTTTCGATCGTGATTTATGTGGGTCCTTCTGGGCAGAGTTTTTTTCTTTTCAACATGTTTTCACTCCTCGTCGAGGAGAAGTAGGGCTAGAGAGATAGCATCGGAAGTTCGGTGTTAGAGCTGTTATGATGAAGTCGTTAAGAATTCCCACTCAACATCATCAGCCAACGGAAAACAATCCATCGACACAATCGGTTCCAATCAACGTGTTTTATCCCCCTATATCTCCGCAGGTACAACATCGAAAAAGTTTTCCATTCCGGTAACATTCCGGTAACGCAGAACGACATTGCCAACGAAAGGAACATGCCGGTAGCAACGACGACGAATAGGCTTGTTTCAACCAGCCGAAGGTGTAGCTAAAGCGAAACTTCCGAATAAATCGTGTCGTCGTGCCTTCTGTGTACGATAAAATCCCGTCACAATCGTCCTAACTTTATATATGTCAATAACATTGTAAAAGTACTAATGTGCAGTCAACTTTTCTGAATCGGACCCACGGGTGTCGTGCAAAAGTCGTTTGTTCGATGAGTATGAAGTGGGGACAAGCGGTGATAATATTTCTCTCCCTGCGCTTGCTAATAGCCACTCTATTTCTGTTCACAAAATATTGCTCCGAGTGAACACATCCGCAACGAGAAATGAGAAAGCAAATATTAATTTGATTCATCTGTTAATAATGGTAAAATGTCAAATGGGTTCATAATTTCAGAATAATCTGCATTAAATCTATCATCTGTGCCGAAGTCGAGAAGACTTCCACTGCCACTTTGCAGAATAACCGAATGCATAAACTACCTATTAAGTTATTTTATCTGAAACTAGTACGGTTAAAACCAAGTTGCAACAATCCAGCAGAGCGAGAGGGATGTTGTGAGGTTCGTTAATTCAATTCAAAAAACCTAAATTAATCCACCTAGCGGTCAGACCCAGCCTTTCTCATTCAAACTTGTTATTTGTAAAAATAGATTTACATGAACGCTTCAATCCAATAAATGTATATTCACTTTTTGGGTTCTAAAATAATGATGTTGTAATTGAAGCATAAAATATGAAATTTGACGTAATGTAAATGCTCAAGAAATAGCGAAATAAAAGAAATGACTCTTAATTTCGAACAATTCAATCACGAGCGATACCGGGAACATTCAAATGGTACGATACCACATTTGAATTATATTGAGGCCACATATATTGATCAAAGCAGGTATAGTCTTAAATAGCCTTTGAATTCCTTTTCTTTCCATAACTTTTGAACCATATATCAAATTGTTATGAAGTTTGTTATTTGTAAGTTTGAGAGATGACTCGTTCGTATGACACTAGTTATGTTCAAATAAGTAGTGTTATCTTTGAGATAATAGACTTTCGTTGTATTATTAACAATTTAATACATAACGGTTGCTTAGTTCGATTATAATCAAATGAAATGGGAATGTATAGGGCAGCCAAACTTTGAAACCACGTGTTAAATCATAATTTATCAGTTAACCTTTAACTAGCCCGCTCATCTGATAATACTATTGATCAAATCGGTTGTGTACTTTCTGAGATAATGAAGTTTCGTGATTTTCACAATTTCTTTTCATAACTTTTGAACCACAAGTTCAATCTATATGAAATTCAAAAGTTAAGGGTTTTTAAGATAGCCCGTTCATTTGATACCTGTGGTTTCTGTTATAATGATGTTTCGTGATTTTTACATTTTCAAACATAACCTCTTAAATAAAAATCCAATAACAATGAAAAATAGGATCTTATGGGGCAACTAGAACTTTCATTTGCATATAATTTCATTAAAATCGGTGAAAATAAAAATCTGCACATACACACACACACACACACACACACACACACACACACACACACACACACGCACACACACATACACACATACACACACAAACATACAAAAAATGCTCAGTTCGTCGAACTGAGTCGAGTGCTATATACTATTCGGCCCTTTGGAGCACTTTCATATCTTCGGTTTTGCAAGTGATTTCTATACTTTTCTAGGAGAAAAGCAAAAAATCACAGGAGGGTTGTGTGCAAAGCCACGACCGCAAGGTTGAAGTAGAATACTTTTACAAGAAAGATAACCCGGCTGCTTGCGTGTCAGTCATTTCTAAATCGGATTTGTTTCGTATATACCCCGCTTGTTAAGCACAGTATCAACAAATCGTAATAAACATCATACTGCTGTGCATTTGCAGCAGCATCAAACCTCAGTTGCAGTTTAATAATAACCATTCATTATGCTCTTTCAAAATCATTTAGTAGCCTTGGAAAAGGGCGATTGCTGCAATTGCAACTTTCATTCAACTATTGCATAAATGCTTCATGGTCAGATATACCCGCTGCAACTACTACGCTATCCATAGCCATGCCTCAGTTGTGGCCGCTATACGCTACCATTGGTATCCGCTGCCCCTGCATCAGCTGGCCTAGCTGTTATCAATGCTGAGATCCGCTGCAACTGGTGCGCTATCCATTGCTGTTCGGATTTACCTCGAGGAAAATGCACCACCTTTTCTTAGCAGCTTCAATAGCAGCTTAAACTGTAATTTATTTTAATGCTATTAATTCTTGTACATCATTTTTGTTTCATCTACTCACAATTGATAGTTTTGTTCCCTAGATCCTCGTGCTACATAGGTTTGGCTAGCTTATGAATATTTATTTTACTGTAAGGGAATTATCTTATTTTATTAGGTTAAGAAGTAATTTATTTATAAATTTACCCAAACGGTATATTTTCACTTATGGTTAATAACTTTTCGCCAAAGTAACTAATTATTTAATTATTTCAAACAACTCAACAAAAATTCACTTCCGTCGCAAACTGTTGCTTAAGCTCAAAAGAAATATTCCTCTTTCTCTTTATTTTGTTAAGTGACATAAAAGATAGACGTGAAGCTCATCAACGATCTATCCTATATGCTAGACCGTCACTTCTCACGAGCGCCTGCCCAGTGGTTTTCTGTACAATTGCTATGCCACAGCTGTGGCCGCTATCCACTATCGCTGGTATCCACTGCACTGCTAGTGCTGCTGCTAAGGGAGGACGACTACTGTTGTCGCTTTCTTGAACTTCTATGAGCGGCTTCGGCTGAAACAGGGTCTTATATAGGCCAAATAGCATATTTTAAACTGCAAGGTATATGATTATGTCGACCGTGCTTGGAAAGCAATCTTATAACGACCAATCAGAAGTCTAATTTTCCGTTTAGACAAGGCTTAACTATTTTCAATAGTACAACAGTTTGAATAATAAAATTACAATTATCTTTATTTTCGAAGAATGTTAGAAGATGTTCCAATCTATTGCTGCAAGAACGAAGGAAATCCATCGAATACTAACCGATTTATTAGCATTTGAAATTGGACATATTCTTCACTTTTTTCGGTTTTACATTTTCATTTAACATCCCTATGTAACCGAACTTCCTGAGAGAAGTATTCTACTTCAAAAGTTAAAAAATTATTAATTAGGTGTAAAATATTCGTGCTAAAGAAATGCTGAAGACTTTAAATTTCGTACACTTCAATCACGAGCAATACCAGGAACGTACGTATAGCACAATACCAAATTTAAATTTTGTTGAGGCCATATGTTTTGATCAAAGCAATGACAGTTTTAAATAGTCTTTGAATTTCGTTTCATTTCATAACTTTTGAACCATATATCAAATTGCTTTAAAATTTCTTACTTGTGAGTTTGAGAGACAACCCGTTCAAATGACACTAGATATGTTCAAATAAGTCGTGTGATCTTTGAGATAATAGACTTTCGTTGTTTTTATAATTTAATACATAACGGTTGGAATAAAAATACGATTATAGTCAAATAAAATGGGAACCTATAGGAAAGCCAAATTTTTCATTTGACACCAAGATTGTTGAATTTAGTCCAGCCATTTTTGGGAAAACGAGTGAATTTGAAAAGTCATCGGAACATGTTTCTTTTCACAATTTTTGAACCACGTCTTTAATCACTATAAAATTCATCAATTAACCTTTAACTAGCCCGTTAATTTGATACCAATATTGTTCAAATCGGTTGTGTACTATCTGAGATAATGTAGTTTCGTGATTTTCATATTTTGATACATTACAGACAAAGTAACAGACCAATTACATTGAAATTCAATAGGGTGTTCTGAGGCAGCTAGACCTTTCATTTGACACTAATTTCGTGAAAATCGGTTCAGCCATCTCTGAGAAATGTGAGTGAGTTTAAGTAGTCTTCGGAATATGTTCCTTTTCATAGCTGGATTTCACATTTTTCAACATAACAGGCAAAGTAATAGTCCGATTGCAAAAAAATCAATAAGGTCTTATGGGCTAATTAGGCCTTCCAAATGACACTGGTTTTGTGGAAATTGGTTCAGCCATCTCTGAGAAACATGAGTGAGATTAAACACTCTCCAGAACACGTTTATTTAAATTACTTCTGAACCACTCGTTCAATCTTCATGAAACTCAAAAGTTAAGGGTTTTTTAAGTAGCTTGTTCATTTAAAACCAATTTTGTTAAAATCGGTTGAGTAGTTTCTGAGATAATGATGTTTCGTGATTTTCACATTTTTAAACATAACCTCTAAACTAAAAATTCTATTGCAATGAAATTCAATAGGGTCTTATGGGGCAACTAGACCTTTCATTTGCAATTAATTTCATGAAGATCGGTCCAGCCATCTCTGAGAAAATTGAGTGAGATTGGGAGAGCGTTACATACACACACATACACACACACACACACACACACACATACAGAAAAGGCTCAGCTCGTCAAACTAAGTCGATTGATAAACGAGATTCGACCCTTTGGAGCACTTTTATACCTTTGGTTTTTCCAGTGATTGCTATACCTTTCTAGGAGAAAGGCAAAACCGAGTTCAGAACCACTTATTGAGGTTCTCTGCGTTGTTGCAATGTGTCAAACCCTAGTAGATGTCATCGATCACGATTTGGGTGCGACCTAATCGGATCACTTCACGGCAGATTTCTTAACGTAATCCGCACGAATTTTTTTGGCATTCACTTGAGCCGCAAATTTCAGATTAGTTATGGGGGAATCGTACCAAGCTAAGATTTCCAAGCTAAGAAGTGGGTGAACAAGAGCACAATGCAACGTACTGGGAATCCTTCCAGCTTTGTAGGGAGGGAGAAAGTTAGTGCGATTTGCAGCGCAGCCATGGTTGCCAAAGTTCCAGTTTAAACTGGATTCCTCCTGTTTTTTTTTGTTTTCAAGTGATCCAGTCAAACAGTTTATTCCCAAAATCTTCCAGTTTTTCAGATGTTTTCCAGTTTTATCCAGTTTTTTATTCACTGAGCTGCGATTGATTTTCGGAAATATTTTTAAAACGTAAATTTTGTAGATAAATTATTTTAACAATTAATAAATTATTTTAACAATTCTTAACAGCATTGTATTATTATAGCTGTAGTCTACATTTGCTTGACGAAATAAATAAATAAATAAATTTTCAGTATTCTATCTTCGCTAACGAAACACAGTCGAGTTAAAGTCTGCATGACATTTTCGAGATGAAACCAAACAAATAGATTTAAAAAAAAATTCTATTTATTTTCTATTGCGTAGCACAGTTAAGAAATTGTTAGAAGAATTAGATACCAAAAGATAGCGAAGTCAGAAATAATTGAAATTTCAACTTCACTGATGTAACGAAAGAAAATGTTGCTCTATTTTTTTAATTTTGAGCTAGATTGATTGCGTAATTTTTTTTTAATTTTTTTTTATTTTCCTGCCGTTACACACAAACACAGACACACACAAACACAGACACACACACAAATACAGATACACACACAAATACAGATACACACAGACACACACACACAAACACACACACACACACACACACACACACACACACACACACACACACACACACACACACACAGATCCACAAACACAGATACACACACAAAAACACAGATACACACAAACACAAACACAGATACACACACACAAACACAGATACACACACACAAACACAGATACACACACACAAACACAGATACACACACACAAACACAGATACACACACAGACACACACACAAACACAGATACACACACACAGTCTACCAAACGCCCCTTCCAACGACTTCCAATGGTCCCCAGTGCCGCTCACGTCCAATTTCGGGCTGTATTCCAACAACGATATCTGTATTATATAACCACTGGTGGGGTCCAACTCAGATCGAAGGGAAGCCGAACTGTTCGCCTTGACGGTCGACCAGGGAATGATCTTCTCTCAACGTCTCAACACGGAATGTCCTTTTATAGCGTCGCTCAGTGTGGGGAACTTAGGTGATTGGGGGAAGAACCAACCACGTGGAAGCATCTCTGCTTTCTTTCTTCGTCGCTTACGTTGGGTGATGAAAGCGATGCCAATTGGCTGGCATTGCTAGCCAATGACTGAATGCGTGAAATCATTTCGTCTATGTTTTTGAAGTCTGCGTTAGGGAAATGTACCAATCGTATGAAAAATGTATGTGGATATTCGACCTTCAAACTTTTATGCAATTTTCACGGAGTAATAAGAAAATGGTAACTTAAAGTATCATTTTATACAAATCTTGTATATTTTAGCTTTCCAATGGTATATTAACTATTGAAATCGGAACAGTTGTTTGAGCGCTATTAGCTTCTAAAATCTTCCATTCCGCCAACCAAAAACGTTACATGTTCAATCCAGTTTTCACAGAATGTACCTTAGTATAGTGAAGAAAGACGTAGTCCCACGTCAAAAAAATGATGCAAGGAGGGAAGTGTTCGTTGGTTCGTTGGTTCGCTGTTCAGCCGACTGAATTAAGATACACAATCAGCGTATTTATAGTTGGGACCGATTTAGACCAACAAACAGTAAAAATATTTATAGGGTCAAGCACAACTGTGTGCAGTTTATTTCAATATAACACAAAGTTGTTTAACATTCTAATTTGAGGCTGATGTTACCCAACAGACAATTAAAAATTCTATTGGGGCCACGCACAGGTGTGTGTATATGGTATATCTCATTGAAATGCAGGATATTATACTACGCGATGTGGACTCGATTCAAACAACATAACATAGGAAAGCTGCTAGGGCCACGCACAAATGTGTGTGGTTCAATCAAAAGATATGCAAAAGTTATTATATTTTTATCTTCGGTTAGAAAAATTTTATGCTAGAATTTCGAAGGGTTTTACCAATTGAAAAATAGGCAAACAATGCCGATCGGATCTGATGGCACTAGAGGGAGCCATACGTGCATTTTATCAATACCGAAAATTTGTTAAATCTTGTAAACTTCATGCAAACGGTATCATTCGACATTATTTAGCGTAAATATTGTTTCAGTCGCGTGCTACATTTTTTTTTAACGGTGCGAAGTTCTGGTGCAACTCGAACCCAAAAACAAACAATTTCAGCGAAAAAGTGCTACATCGAAGTAGGTACCTAGAGTGCAAAGACGAGGAATCATGATTCAATCCTGTAAGCACTGAATTGTGCGATGAAGTCAAAAATGAATACACAATTTGTGTAGATATCACTAATCTTCACGAAAACCACTGTTTGTTTTGCTAATTACCATAGAGTTTAGAGACGTATGCGCCGCAGATTTTCTACCAACACTTGCACGAGACAATCATTAACAATCCGTTTTTGTAGCAATAGTGGTCGCTGACTCGGTTTCTGCTTCTCAGTAGATCGTGTTGTCTGTAGGTGGTGAATATATAGAGCAACAGGGAAGGAAATGCTCCACATTCCAGCCATCAAAAAATATTTCAATGCACTGATTCTTCACGTATTTTTGTTCTTAATTTTCAATTTAATATAATGTAGCAAACAAACGACCATAATTGATAATAAATATGCTTTAAAAATTGTAAGCAGAGCTTCATGTTTTCCACATCAACTGAAATTCAACTGGCAGTAAAATTCAAATTTTTATCGTTTCAGTTCTGCGTTTGCATGAATTTAGATCGTAGTCCATATTATAAATTTAAAAGCTTCCTTGTTTAAGCTGTTGGATTGCAAACTTGTAATTTAGTAGCTTTTTTAAATTCTTAACATTGGAACAAGAGCAAAAATCAATTTTGGATGAAACATTCATATTTATGCAAATGCGAACATTCCGAAAGTGAAATCTTAATTGTTCTGTTAGCAGATCCCGGTTATGTGTGTCAATTCAGACAAAAAACAAGCAGGGAGCGAAACAATTCGGGGGCAATTGTTCGCGCGAAATTGAATCCGATAAGCAGCGCTCGCGAGCTGCCGGGGTTATCAAGAAAATCCCAACGCAGTGTCACATCCGAGCGAAGGATCCGACCGGCATACGAAGATGATTGTATAATTTGGCTAGAAACAGTAGACAGTACATCGACCGAGTTATTTCGGCTTGGCAGTGGAATGCGAAATTGTCCTCAGCAGCGACTTCTCATTTTCCGATGGAGTTTTCAATTCACGCGGCAAATGACTTGATTCGCTAGCCGGCACTACCGAAAGAGGGCGATGATAACAAGCGAAGATAGCTGAGCTGAATAACGAAACTTGACTTCAGTGGTAGGGTATACCCAAGACACCATTGTGAGGTTCGTGTTTTTCGACAGAATAAAAAATAAGAGCCCTCAGTGCAATCGAAAAGATGCTTCAGTGCAGGGAAAAAGCTCTTTGCCTACGACTAATCCTCCATCATGCTGGAAGTCGTTTATTTCGTATCATTTTGCCTTGCTCTGTTGCTGGGACTTCGTTGCAAGCGTTGCATCTCCGAGCGGAGATGAACCAATGAGTGGATTAATGAAATTAATCTCCAAATGAGTTCTCATAAAATTTATAACTTTTTGCTGAGCTTCCCAGTACCGGATTTGCTTCCGTCTGTCAGCTACGACAAGTCTCGTCTGGGGAGTGCGACGATGTGCACTCTTGTATTTAGTTAACTGAAATGGTGCAGTGAAATAGAAGACAGTGGAGTGCCGGTTCCGGTTATGCATTGTGGAAGTGCTTGACTGCCTTGTTACTATGTAGACACTAGCCCGAAGTAATAACTTATTTCGGAAACTTTGCGCCGGTTCCGAGAAAAGTTGGTTAATTAAGACTGCGATATTCTACTCCAAGCTTGCGGTTTAGTCGTCTTCGATTTTAAGGGGTTGAAATGTTTCCAATTTCAATCGAGTTGACTCAAACGAAGAAGTAAATATCTGGTATTAAATCACACTAAATTGCTGTGAAATGTGATACCTAAAATATCCATTCCGTGTGCCGAGTCATGTACAACTACTTTTCGACGGCAATAAATACAGTCGCATACAAACCTCCAAAACACGCACGCATCCATTCCCGAAAACTTTAGTTTTTTGCTTCTTGCAGAAGGCAACAAAATTGTACATCCTTTCGCAGAAGCTGCAGCGCAATTGCAAACTAACCCTAATTGGGATGCAATTCGAGAAACTTTTCTACTTCATTGCAGAGTTCTTGCTAGTTGAGTACAAAAACTGTATAAAAGGGGATTGAATCGAGGCTGCTTAAGTAAATTACCGAAAAAAACATTTATCCTAGAATCGATCTGCTCAAGTAAATATAGCCATAAAAACCCTTTAAAATGTTACTCAGAATTTTTTTGAATCACACTTTCGAGGATGGCAACACATTTAACCCTGCTCTACCCCGTTAGGAAGGCAAACTCCCAGCACAACCCGATCCATTCGAAATGGGATGTAATTTCGTGTCCCATTGCCAGTGTGTTTTAGATTACAGTAGTACAGATGTACAGATACCGAAGACGTACGGGCGTCTTCGCCTTGGGTTTTTGCTGCTGGCTTAGTGGCAGCACTCGTGCAAACTCGTAGCTGATTTTATCTTTTTTTAAGCCACTCCTGCAAGTAGTTCCAGAGTGTAAAAATGTATCCGAGTGAGAGCTGCAGATTTCATTTCCAGTATCACTCACATGACCTGGCTTGGATTGGAGCCAAACGGCGCAAAACCGGCCAGAGTGATACAACGACAACGATGACGACGACGACAACGACGACGGTTGCTGATGGTCCGAACTTTGGTTAACTGGGTGTACAAGATTTAATTTACATAAAATAATAAAAATGCAAATTAGTTTTCCAACTGTTCCATTCGGTAGAGGAAAATGAACCGAAACTCTGCAGCATTCCCGAGCATAGCGGATGATGTTTCGGAAAGATGTTTCGTTTCGAGATTTTTTTCTCATATTCAATTTCATATCTTTTCCTGGCTTCGGAATGATACCATTAGCATTAGTATGAAATGTCTTCAGTAGACTTAGGAACATAGGCTTCGGAAAATCGGTCGAAAAGACTGGCTTCATATTTTATTTATGGTGTCGAAACTGTTTACAACAGTTTTCTTTTTTGTACAAATGCGATTTGCTCCGACATATTTTGAAAACCCATAACTCATGAACCGCACATCGTCGAACCAGATTCTTTTGTGAAATTATCAGTCAGCAAACTTGGGATTCGGAAAAAATATGATTTGAAAAATGAATGTTGAAAAATAACACATTATCATTATTATTACAGTGGTAAGAACAGGTTTTGCCCTAGAGCTCAAACTGGAAATAATGACAGATTTTCAGAAATTTAAATTAGTTTTCTCGTAATCAGACGTAGAAGTGACGAACCTCAAATTTAACTGATTGTTTGATAAAAATTGAAAAATTTCAAACTGTTATCGTAAAAATGTTGTATCTCGAGATTGAAATATTTTACCTCAGAGTGATAGGAGCTTTTTGTGTGATTTTTCCGAGAAATACGACGAAAGTAGCAAATTTAGTGCCCAATCCCGCTTTTAGACGAGCTTCAGTAAAATTACGATAAAATTTTAATTAATATTTAAAAAATGTTTTTAAAGATTCATAGTAGTTCTACCGAGCCCCATCAAAAGGCGAGCTTAGGCACTAGAGGGTTAAAATAAAGTTGGCCGTATTAACCGAGTATGTAAACTTGGTTGTAAAATACAAAAATAATTTATCTGGCAACACTTTCGATAAAAAATGAGATTTTTTTTTGACTCCTTGGTTCTTCACAACATATCTATTTTTTCTGGACATAACAACAATAAAACAAAATAGGAGTTCTTGACTCAAAATGTTTTTGCTTTTTAGCAAAAAAGGGAGAAGATACTGCATTCTAAACTAAAACCAGGATACTGGCGTAGTGGTCACAGACAAGCTTAGGAAAATGACTGGAGAGCGGCACTATACTGACGACTTTTCTCTCTTTTCATTCTGTTAGAGTGAAAAAAAGAGCTCATGCATGAGCTCACATACAGCTACAGCTTACACAAGGCAACGAAACTGTCTTGTGTTGCGCATGACAGCTCATTCTTGCGTATGTATTTTGTTCGTTCGGACATGACAACCTAGTTTGCTCATTTTGAGGATGCCCTGTTGGCTCTCATTTGCGACAGCTTGGAAGAACCAACATTCATAAGGAGATGAAAAACAACAGCCCGTTTGGAGTTGCATGTGTGCTGCCGTCAGTCGCTGTCGGACTGTTTACCGAACGTGTGGGGAGCAGAGAGAGCTGTGAAATACAATGAGAGCCGGATTAGTTGAATTTGATGTCATTGTCTTGCAGTCATTTTCATAACACTGGTCACATCTTCTCACACTTTGATCCGTCAAGGTAGTGTCCAAGTGGTGCGGACACTTTTTATTGAATGACCCATGTTTCATCCTACTTTATTTCCCCTTTACTTTATAATACTTCATCAAATTTCAACATGATTCATCATGGTATGTCTAAGAGTAGTTAGTTGAGTTTTTTTTTTTTTTTCAAAATTTAACCACGAAAGTATTTCTACAGACGAGTTGCAGAGTTTTTTAAAAATAAAAACACTAAAAAAACATGGTTTTATGGCAAGAAAAAATTAATCTGATTTTGCAAAAAAGTACTTTTTGATTTTTCAATCATAAGAAATGAGTGTAACTTTTGCAAATTCTTCAAATACTTTTTTTGTATGAACACTAACCATATCGACTGCAAATAACAATTTCTGATATTATTTAGGTCACAAACACTTATGGTTAACACCTTCCTAAGTGCAGCCGTTTTCGAGATATTTTAAGAAAACATATTGTTTCAGTCCAGTAAAGTTTAAAAATTTCACTTACTATTCAATAATTTACGGCAAAAGCTTCCTAAAAGCGCCGAAATTCAAAACGAAAATTTTCGATTCTGAATAAACTTTGCATACGACGTATTTCGCACCAACTCGACTGTAGGACTGACATTCACGATTTGATGAAACTTTGCGGATTCATAGACCTTATTGAGCTGCGAACAATTTTGCAAACTTCATTGTTTAAAAATTTGTCTTGACTAATATTTGAAAAGTACTAATGGTTTTTACCCTTTAGTTTTTACAAATCGGTATATCCCTGGTCAACACATATTTATACTGGTAATTACACTGGTCAACACAGATTTTACCCTAGAGCTCAAACTGAATAAAAATGAAAAATTACAGTTTTTTCATAATTCCTATGAAATTTGGTGCCTCTAGCTGCCTCGAAAGTGTGTTTAAAGGCCGCAAAGTAATTGCTAGACGCGTTTGTCGTTTCTCCGTTTTCTTATGGGAAAACTTCATTGAAGTATGACTTAACGCACTCCCGAGACGGCTAGGGGCACCAAAATTCACAGGATTGATTAACACGCTGTAGTCTTTTTTGTTCTTTTAGTTTAAGTTTAAGTTCAGTTTGATCTCTACTAAAATGTTATCTAT
The DNA here is from genome assembly GCF_029784165.1 of Wyeomyia smithii. Lineage (NCBI taxonomy): Eukaryota > Metazoa > Arthropoda > Insecta > Diptera > Culicidae > Wyeomyia > Wyeomyia smithii. The sequence continues at coordinate 250,365,302 of NC_073696.1, forward strand.
GAACTTGTTGTAAAAATTTGTTTTCTCGGTTATAAAATAATATACACTGAAAATTACACTGGTCAACACAGTTCCCCTCAAAAAGTTAAACAGGGAAAAAATTAAAAAGTATAGAAATTCAACCCTTCCTGTGAATTTTGGTGTCCCTAGCCATAACCATTTTTTCAGAGACTTAAATGAGTTTCCTCGTAAACATAACGTTAAACCGAGGAATTTCTATACGACACTCGCACATAAGTAGACGCATTTTGGTAATGGATAGGGGCACCAAAATTCATAGGAAAGGTTGAATAGCTATAATCTCTCATTTTTTTCCGGTTTGAGCATTTGGAATGCCTTTTTATATTTTATCGACCAGTGTTATTTACTATTATGTTTACTATTATTTCAACAGCTTTTTTATATTCTTTAGCAGTAAATTTTCCAAAAGTCGTGTCCGCGATACAGACGGAATTTATAAGAGTCAAAAAGCTAGATGTTTCAAAGGGTATAAAACTGATAATAACACATGCAATGTTATTATCAGTTTTATACCCACTCACGACGTATCCCTCCTTCAATCTGAATTCTACAGTACCCCTGTTGACTCTCCTTCTAACAAAAATAAGTCCCTATTATAATAAAACTGGTGATAGTAACGTATGAAAGTTCTCTCCAGGGAATTGTAGCAGTAAGCATGAAACGGAAGGGTAAAACTTACACAAAAACACGGATATGAATGATAAGCGTAGCACTTACTTCAATTGTGATGCTGCCAATAATATGCAGAGTACAGAAAACACCTGGGCAATATCACAATAGATCTAATCTCTGGTTGCAGTGATGAGTCCACAAAGGAAAAAATGAGCTGGATAAAATGTTTCCAAATGGAAGTTTCATGGAAATCCCTCGATTTTTCATTTAAATTGAACTAAGACAAAAGTGTGTAGCGGCCACAAATGACCGACTACGTGACTGACTTCGAATTTTCAAAGGTACTAGACTTGAAAATAGTTCATGACTTACTTGTGAGAACCTATCCCCGTGTTTGCTGGGATGATACAAATACGAGAATATGTTTTAATTGATAGCCTTGTGGCATTAAAAATTCGAAGTCAGCTACGTGATGGCCCCTACATGCTTCCACCTCAATCTGACCGGGGGTCCACAAAATGACCGTGGTCCATGCAAAATGGTTATACAGATTTCAACAACTGACACTAATGAGAACAGATTAACCGAAAAAACCGAAAAGATGTTGAAAACATGTTCGATAAAGTTGACGTTTCGGTTAAAATAAAGTTTCATTGCACGAGTAGAGTAAAACTATCTTGGATGGACCACGCCCTTGAGTGGACCACCCTGACAAAAAACTGTCTAATCTCTTGATTCATTTCATTTATTTGGCATTCCGTCATGCCATAGCCTGGTAAACAAAGTTTCTCCAATTCACTCGGTTATTGGCTGCTGCTCTCCAATCCCTGGAACACCGTGTACTCTCCGCCAGATCTCGCTCTAACTGGTCTACCCATCTTGCTCGCTGCGCCCTTGGAATTCTTCTTCTTGCCGGATTCGAGGCAAACACCATCTTTGCAGGGTAGTTGTCCGGCATTCTTGCAACGTGCCCTGCTCAGCGTATCCGTCCAGTTTTGGCTACCTTTTGAATACTGGGTTCGTCGTAGAGTTACACGAGCTCATGGCCGCCAAAGATCGTCCTCAGTATCCGTCGTTTGAAACTCCGAGCACTCGCAGGGCCTCCTCGAGCATTGTCCACGTTTCATGTCCGTAGAGAACAACCGGTCTTATGAGCGTTTTGTACAGGTTACACTTCGTACGGGGGATCAGTCTGTTCGACCGCAATTGCTTGTGGAGCCCCTAGTAGGCACGACTTCCGCTGGTGATACGCCTCCGGATCTCACGGCTGGTATTATTGTCCTCAATTACCAGTAGGCCAAGATGGACAAACTCGTTGACTACCTCGAACTCATCGCCGTCGATCGTAATGCTACTGCCTAAGCGATGTCGGTCGGCTTCGGTTCCGCCGGCTAGTACATACTTCATTTTAGACGTATTTATCTGCAACCCAATGCTCGCTGCTTCGCGTTTTATCTGGTTTAGTGCTCTACCACCGCCGCACTTGTTCTGCCGAAAATGTCCATGTCATCAGCAAAGCAAACGAATTGACTGGATTTGTTGAAAATCGTACCCGGTGTGTTGATGTCCGCTCGATTCATTACACCCTGTAGCGCAATGTTGAATAGCAGGCAGGAGAGACCATCACCCTGTCGAAGCCCCCTGAGGGATTCAAATGGACCCGACAATCCACCCGAAATCCGCACACAGCACTGCGTTCCATCCACCATAGCCTTTATCAGGCCAATCAGGTTCCCCGCTTTTCGTCCATAACCTTCCATAACTCTTTTCGGTCGATAGTGTCATACGCGGCTTTGAAGTCGATATTTAATCAGAACGTGGTCGATCTGTGTTTCTGTCTGATTTGGTGGCCTTCAGGTTCTCGCCCATCACTATAAAAGCTGTCCCCAGCTCATGTGTGTTGTCGCAGCTCTGGTAGATGGCATGACCATCCCGGAACGTACGTACCATTGAGCCCTTAGAGCACACCTCCTGCAGCGCTACGACGTCGAATTTGCGGGATTTAAATACTTCGGAAAGAAAATTCGGAAGCGGAAATTGAGAGTCCGGCAGTTCCACGTCCCGAGTTTCCAATCGTTAGTCCGTTTTCGTCGCATGGGTCTGTGCCGATTGTTCCTGTCCGAATTTCTTTTTTCCTCATTCACTACTTGTGAGTGTTTTACGATGGCGGCTTGTAAGGCCTGCGCAACAACCCCCTGTCTCGCCGGAGGACCATCGTGCACAACACTGTTTAGAGTCCCACGTTGGCACGAGGACGGCAATCGACCGCCTCTAATCTGGAGTACAGACGCCGTTTTGAGCCGCTCTTAACATGGAGGACAGACGCTCGAAAAACTCTAAAGGGCCCTCCTTGCCTGTCAGCATACGACCAAGTTCTCACCAGGGTTGGTAACCCGATCTCCCCTTGGTTGCTCGTATCCCAGCTGGCACCGCGTGAAGATCGGGATTAAGAACCACGTGTGGGGTCTACTTTATTCCAGTAGGCGCACTTGGCCCTGATGGTACGCATTATTCAGCCGTTCAGCCAGCCCTATTCTTTTGATATAAATTGGAGTTCACAGGTCTTTCTCGTTATTCTGATGCAGGTTTGCGAGATAAGATGTTACTCGATAGAAGTTTTCCAAAAATCCCTCGAATTTTCGCATAAATTGAGTTAATCTGGCGAGTGGTCCACTACAGGAAACATCTTATCCAGCCAATCTGCATCAGAATCACGAGAAACATTTGAGACTTCAGAAATGCCGTTCTTTTACGGAATATCATCGACAGGATAGGATATAACTACCTACACGTCCTTTAGTGGACCACCGCACAGGGGTTCAGTAAGGCAAAAAGAGGAACTTAATTCTATGGAGGCTGCATCCTAGCAAGTGTCTTCGGAACAATTGTTGGTATGAATGACCCGCATACTTGCAAATTGTTTAAGTTTACTATACTAAAAATAATAACTTTTTTGTGTTAAAAGATAGAGGAATCGTTTATTTAGCAAAAGTTTAGAACGTGCAAAAGTATGAAACTTTGTTGAACTAACAAACTTTCTAAGGTTTCAGAGTCCGCTCAGGCCATTTGGTTGTCAAAGGACTTAAACATGGGTTTATTCTCGGGCTCTCCACTACATACCCTTCCTTTTATAGTATCCCTGCTGACTTTCATGTTGGTAGGAGGAAAGAGGTTTCGATAAGACTCCTTCCTCTTACCAAAATCAGTCATTCTCATAATAAAACTGATCATAGGAATATTTATCCTCTCCAGGGGATTGGAACGAGGTTTCGAGAAGACTCCTTCCTCTTGACATAATAAGTCCCTCTTAGAATAAACCTGGCCAGAGAGGAACGTTAGGTGAAGTCTCACTCCAGGGAATACTAATTTGGTGATATTAGTAGGATAGAAAGAGGCTCGGTATTGGAGAGCAGTAAGCTTGAAACGAAAAGGTAAAATCTCAAACACAAGCACGGATATAAATGAAAAGTGTATGATTAACATCAATAGTGATACTGGCCAATAATATGAGGTTCGGAGTACAGAAAACACCTGGGCAATATCACAATTGATCAAATGTCTCTGCTTGAAGTGATGAGTCCACACAGGGGAAAAAAATCTCAAAAATCAGAAATATTTATGCATGTTGGATGTCACAAAATATAAATGAATAAAGTAATGTTTATTAAAACATTCGAATATTTAAATGCAATAAAACCTATTTTCCATCGAAATTAAAAAAACGGAAGCCTGCAATGTTTTATTCACGTGTCGCCAACAATTTATCTTCCACTTTTGCCGTGCGCAACAAATTAAATAATTAAAACTGACAGCAAATAAGTCTACGGACACACGATGATGACAAATCGATGCCTCGGTCCAACCCGGCGGCGGCGGTGGTTTCGACGACTATCAACAAGTGCATGTGCTTGCGCACGTACGAAAAACACGCCAGACGGGGATTCATTCCAATCGATCCAATCCACTTCTCCGATATGTCTGAAAAATCTCATTAATTTCGCATTATTTGCCTCATCAACAGACAGCCGCCACATATAGACTGCAATTTCAAATATCATTTTCCCACTATCTTTTTTTTTTTTCGTCGTCTGAAATGGTTTTTTCCTGCTCTCTGCTCGCAACGAGATGACATCCCGGTTTCTGCCACCGAGGCAATATAAGATGCAATTCGATGAACGAGATGAAATCTGCATCTCACGTTGCTTTCCCTTTCTTCCCGCTTGCCGTCCATCTTCGAAATAACCCTCAGCCAACCTATTTCGAGGATGTAGGCGCAATACCGACTGTGATGAAGTTTTCTTTGTCAAAGGACGAAAATCAATTATTCCTGCGCAACTGACCGGCTGAAGCCGGATTTCAAGTGTTCATCACCAACAGCCGTGTCATATTGAAAGTTCTCTGCAAAATGTAGTAAGACGAACAACGAACGCCGGAAAGAAGGATCCGTTTCCCTCCTCTCTACTCTGCTCGCAACTGGTGCATGTCTAGTGGCAAAGTATCAGCAAGACAGAGAAGAAGAAGGAAAAACCAGCAACCATGATTACTGCTTGGTAGGGTAAACAGGTATAATACGCCCCCCCTAAGGAACATCGTCAATTTTGTAGCTATTTTTATCACAAACAACAAATCTTTCATGCAGTTGGATACACTATTTAGTTGGTAATGCACTGCTATTATTTTGTTTCGTAATTACTGTTACACAAAAACGCCATAATTTTATTGAAAAATTTGACTAAATTGCGAGCTTTCCAATCTACCGGGGCAAAACGCCTCAGATGCAGTATAATATGCCCCAGCTTCATAGCTTCATATGCCAGCTCAGCATGCGAAGTGAAACAGCGCTTGAAGTCTCAGAAGCAAACGCTAAAGCAATGAACAAATCAGCCCGGCTAGCGATGGGGCATATTACCCGGAGCTGTAATGTAGCAGAAAGCATTGAATACTTAAGCAAACTATACAATTTTTATCGTTTCTTCACTAGATACAGCTGCTTAGAGGTTCACTTGAGATATGTAAGTACATAAACCAGGTAATAAACTTTATACATTAGTGGAAAAACGTTACGGAAACGCTGCAAGAAATTAGATCTGAAGCAGCTCAAATCAAAATTGATTTTTGTTTATTTTTTGCTGCTAGTGACAATTATCAAACTTGCACAGAAGGTTGGTCCTATGACCCAATACGGATTCCCAATAGTCTCATGTCTTATTTTTTGTGTGTTTCCGAATAAATGGACTGGGGCGTTATGCCCCGGGGGGGCGTTATGCCCCGGGGGGCGTTTTATACATATTTACCCTATTGACGAATCGAGGAGCGAAGAGAGCTTATTGCATTGGACACACATCATCAATCAGCGGAATTTCCGTTGGGAGAGTTTTTCGACGCTGTAAGCAGCGGATAACAAGAACCAAAGTGAACGTCACCTGATGGGTCACTGCGACAAGAAAGGCAGTTTCCATTTGGTAGACATGAATTTCCTTTCGGACAAACATATTTTTTTGCTGATGCTCCAAAAAGGGTTAAACCTTACTGCAGCTATCTGCAGTATATTTTTTAAGTGACAGCTGCTATTGAATACACAATTATAAGAAATGTCATTGAAAACATTAACATTACAATAAAATTAACATCGTTTTGAAGTAGAATACTTCTCTCAGGAAGTTCGGCTACATAGGGATGTGAAATGAAAATCTAAAACCGAAAAAAGTGAAAAATATGTCCAATTTCAAATGCTAATAAATCGGTTAGTATTCGATGGATTTCCTTCGTTCTTGCAGCAATAGATTGGAAAATCTTCTAAGATTCTTCCCAAAATAAGATAATTGTAATTTTATTATTCACACTATTGTACTATTGAAAATAGTCAAGCCATGTCAAAACGAAAAATTCGACCTCGGATTAGTCGTTATATGCTTGCTTCCCAAGCACGGTCGACAGAATCATATACCTTGCAATTGAAAACACGCTATTTGGCCTATATAAGAGCCTGTTTCAGCCGGAGCCGCTCATAATAGTTCTAGACAGCGACAACAGCAGTCGTCCTTCCTTAGCAGCAGCACTAGCCCTGTTGGTTGGTCACCACGTCTCAGGAGCAGCGCGGTTTTTCTCAGCGTGTGTCGCCAGACAGCCATTATTCCCCCCGTGTTGGGGCAGCATGAAGATTGCCATCAGGAAATCCAATTTTGGAAATCAAAATGCCTTTTTCAAGGCAAATAAACAAGTCATTGAAAGTTAATAATTTTTGACAACGCAAGCAAGCATTCTGGGTTGCATCCTAAAAATTTCAATTTGTCGCACCCGTCTAATTTACTGAATGTGAAATAGCTTCCACAGTGCATGTTGTCCGTGTATCTTAATTCCCCCAATGTTAGGGCAGCTCAAAGGTTGTAATTAGCAACCGATTTTGAAACGCAACATGCTTTTTTCAAGGCAAATAAAAAAATTATTGAAGGTTAATAATTTTCTGGCATCAACACAAGCAGACATTCTGTGCGGGATGCAATCGAATTCTGTTGTAGTTGTCTAATTTTCACTTTATTTAGTAAACCCCCCACTGTAGGGGCAGCGTAAAGGCTGCGATCAGCATAACCGACATTGAATAATAAACTGCCCTGTTAGTACGCATTCACAAAAGCAGTTAGTTCGACTATGCAGAGCTAATATGAAGTCGATTCAATCAATCAGCATAAACAGAATTTCGTCGTCTCCCAGCTGCAAAGTTGCAACATGATGCAACACGCAACAGCGATCAAACGAAATCGCTTGATGTTACAAACTACGATTAGATACGGGATAAAACCGTTGCGTGTGTGAGAACACCATCGGTGTTTATTCGCTGGATACACTATCTACTGAACGCAATAATCTGCTTACATGCGACATGGGGACGGGAACATTTTCTTCAACCAAGCTGCACAACACGACACAAAACATGTTATTTTGTTGCTTCAATGAGAGTGCTATCGGTCCGGCTCGACAAGAAATCATTTTTGTGCATCCGTGCTACGAAACTGAGGAAAAACTTTAGAAACTGAAAAAAGAGGTGGAGCTTATCAAATGATCGCTCTGAACCAGAATGAAGTCACACATATTTTTCAAGTTATATCATTCCACAACGTACGTAAAATAATTCATTCCTATTTTCATCCCTATATAAGAGCCTGTTTTAGTCGAAGCCGCTCATAGTAGTTCTGAACAGCGACGACAGCAGTCCTCCCTTAGCAGCAGCGGGAGCGAGCAGTGGGTACCATCGATAGCGGATAGCGGCCACAACTGTGGCATGGCTGCGAATAAGCGTAGCAGTTTCAGCGGATCTCACCATCGATAGCAGCAGGGCCAGCAGATGCAGGTACAGCGGATACCAATGGCGGCCACAACTGTGGCATGACTACGGATAGCGTTGCAGTTGCTCAGCAGTTGAGCCAGCTTATAGCGGCCACAACTGTGGCATGGCTATGCATAGCGTAGCTGTTGCAGCGGGTATATCAGCATCGATAGTAGCAGGGTCAGCTGATGCACCGACACTCCCTTCACTAAAATGCTGTTTCAGTGTGGTAGCGGGAAGCATCAGCAGCAGGCTTGCATGAAGTGAATACATCAGCCAGCAACTTCCTCTAAGGCCTCTGCCATAATAGACGCGAAAAGCGGCGCGAACCGATTCGCTCGGCCGTAGGTTGATGTACAGCTCTACTGATGGCTGTACATTAACCTACTTCTGAGCGAATCGGTTCGCGTCGCTTTCCGCGTCTATTATGGCAGAGGCCTAATGGAAAAGTTGTATCAGTTTGTTCAGAAGAATATTATTGTCGGTAATATTACAGAGATGCGATTGCATTATATCCGATTTTGAATTGAACAATTGTTCTTTTGAGAACAAATAACACACTTATTTGAAGAGTTAATAGCTTTTGGTACCAATAGCAGTATAGTGACAGCCTCAGCGGTAGATGCAGATGCAGCCGGTACTTCCCTGAGGCCGATGTAAAGGTAAATGGGAGCAGCACGGCGAAACAGTTCGGGTTATGCTTAGACGCGCGTCATTTTTCGTTATTGATATTCCCCACATGAAACGACGCGCTTTCGTATGGTAGCGGTGGTATTAGCGGTAGATGCATTTGCCAACACTTCCTCCAGTAAAGTCGTGTCTAGTTTTCAATGTGAAAACACGTTTCTCATTGTGTTGACCGTGCGCCTTAGTCCTCACTATCAAGGTAATACAGAGATGTAAGATAAACACTACATCCTATGATAAATTGAACAATTGTTCTTATAAGGACAACAAATGAATTAATGAAGATTTTATTTTGAATTAGAATACTTCTCTCAGGAAGTTCGGCTACATAGGGATGTAAAATGTGAATCTAAAACTGAAAAAAGTGAGAAAAATTTCAAATGCTAATAAATCGGTTAGTTTTCGATGGATTCCCTTCGTTTTTGCAGCAATCGATTAGAAAATCTTCTAAGATTTCTACCAAATGCATGAAATTGCAATTTTATCATTCGAACTATTGTACTATTGAAAACTCTTAAGCCTTGTCAAAACACAAAATTCGACCTCTGATTGGTCGTTATACCGCGCTTTCCCAAGCACGGTCGGCAGAGTTTTGGACCTAGTAAATTGGGAATGCATCATTTGGCCTATATAAGAGCTTCATCAGATAATAAACAAACATTTCAACGGATTTTAAATTGAACAACTGAAATTTGGAGAACACAAATGATTATTTGAAGAGTTAATATTTTCTCGTTTTGCGCTATAATCCAAAGTTAATTATCTACATCTACATGCATACTCTGACTATTATTACGTGTTTGCGTCGCTTAGTGTTTGGCTACGGTCATGCAGAACGCAAATAACGGCGCGATGCGATTCGGCAAGACGAAATCTGTTGAAATGTATAGCTCTACTTCGCCTTAAAAAGAGCTGTACATTTCACCACGGTAATCGCGCCGGCATTCGCGTTCTGCATAACCGTAGCCTTTGTTCCGTTCCCGTTTAATGATGTCGTATTAAATGTGCATATTACAATTCGGCAGCACTTCAACTTCTCATTTGCACAAAATTTAAAAATATCCAATGAACTGCATTCAAAATATCAGACAAAAAGAAATTACAATACTGCCAATGAACGGTCAAAGTTTATTTACTAGAAAAAATGACTGACACGCAAGCAGCCAGGTTATCTTTCTTGTAAAAGTATTCTACTTCAACCTTGCGGTCGTGGCTTTGCATACAACCTTCTTGTGATTTTTTTTTAACAGAATGTTTCAAGTTTTAAATAAATGAGCATGAGCATGATTGACCGCCCGCGGTTGCTACTCCGTTATTGCCAGATCAGCTGTAACTACACAGAGAACCAGTGGATGATGCTTGGGACTAACATTCATCCTCAATGTGTAAAAACTGGTGATCTTAATCTTTATGTTAGGCAATACCAGCGCCGGCCGCATCCGAATGCAGGTCAAAGAAGGAGTGTGTATAGGAATATGCTGACGTGATACTCGCTTATTGGAAGCCGAGAACACCTATGCACTTCCACGAGAAATCACTGGGATGTTGGAGAAAAGGGTAGGTTTGCAGCAGGTTTCGTTTTGGTAAGCGATGCGCTGAGTTCGAGTACCGGGTTCATAATAACAAATATCGCGCCTACAAGTTCATAATAACCTCCACGAAAATTATTACGCCATTCGAACTCGTTCTTTTTGATATACCACCGAAAAAAAGGGCACGCGAGGATACCGGACCTGCGACTAAATTAAGACAGACTAAAATAGTCGAACATTCCCTTATCAAATCATCATGCAACTTCCGAAGAGAACCTCCCATTGATGTATCTCAGCCAACTACACAATGTTACGAGAGCTACGAAAGTTCTATGCACGTTAACGTCTCTACACTTCTATTGTTACCTCGATGAGGTTATACCGAAAACTATATCGAATACTAAATCTATCTGTAGAAAACACGAGCTCATGGAAGGTATCGACGTGACATTCGGACATCTGTTTATGAAGTCATTATGCAACTACCGAAACGTATCTCCCATTGATTTATCCCAGCTGACTACACAATGTTACGAAAGCTACTAGTGTTGAGTCCACGTTAACGCCTCGCCACTCCTATCGCTTCTTCGTGAAGTGATCCTCTTTGTATCGAAAATTATAACACGGTTATAACCAATCTGTAAAAAATGCGACTTCATGGAAGGTATCGACGCGAAGTTACTAGATATTCGGTCACCCGGAGATCTGGCTTTCTGCTTAACAGGTTGACTAACGACATTCGTCTGTTCTTAAAAAGCAATTTTCTGACCTCACCGAGCCGGCAGAACCGAGGCATCATACATGACCGCTCTATTCCTTCCTACCGATGTGGACGCGTAGGGACGCGGCGTTTCACGTCGATTCTCTTTTGTTTGTCTACGCAAGAGTCGCCTATCAAACACAAAAATTGGCAAAGTTCCATGCATCCAAAGCCCCAATAATTTGAAAAGTGCAGGTACACATACTTGCCAAAATGTAGTTTCAAATTTGCGAACAAAACGCCAAACTAGCCATAATTAGAAAACAATATTTACAACGATTATTCAAAAGCTAGAAAAATAAAAAATAGTAAGCATCGATTCTGGTTAGCAGCAAAACTTACATTTCAAACTCTCATAAACCATGTGCATGTTTACTGAAACAACTTTAGTTATTTTGTTTAGTCACTGTTAAGCGGGGGCCTAGTGTGGTTGGTAACGTCTCCGCCAACCACGCTCGACGCCTGGGTTCGAATCCCACCGCCGACATAGGTGTCGATGGTTGTGAGGTGGCGTGATCCACTCACAACCAACCCAACTGGTCTAGATTCAATCCTAGCCGACACCGGGAGATTTTCTAAGGCGAAAAATCTCTGGGATCACGCCTTCCATCGCATGAGGAAGTAAAGCCGTTGGCGCCGGTCCGTTAATAAACGGGTCGTGAGTTAGGGTCCTGGGTGTGGAGTCGCCTCCCTGGGCGTCGGTGATTGGCCACAACAGTGGCGGAACTAGACCGACGGAAAATAAGCGAGAATAAAAAAAAAAAATAGTCACTGTTAGCAAATTATGACCCAAAGAAGGTTTCTATCACTAATGCTATTTTGTATATAACAATATGCGTGGAGCCGGGTATTCAAACTCTACTTCTCACCGTGATTTAGTTCCGACTCAATGAGTTTTATCCCAAATTGATTACTTCTAAATATTAAATGCACGCAAACACAAATAACCTGCTAGTTCACTATCCCATCGGTCAAATGTTGTGTCCTCTTGTTGCTTATCATAATTTGTTACATTTATTTTACTATCTTTGTTTCCGTGTGTACACACGCACACTCCTACAATCTCGCGCGTACACGCACTTTTGTTTCATTTAATCGTATTCAGTAAGGAAATCTTATATAATTATGTGGTTAATATAATAAGTAGGTCTATTACTCTATATAATTGTGTGGTTGATATAATAAGTAGATGAAACAAAATCAAGCCCCAAGTTTATTCACAAAATGCCAAAACAACTAAAATAGGAATATAGTCGTCATCAGACTTCATAAAAAATAACAATTAAAAATTGCCTATGTATAGCAATATTTTTCCAAAAGCTAGTAAAATCATTAAATTCAATATACAATTTTCATTACCATAGCATGGTGTATGCTATTTAGTATCGTATAGATATAAAAGCATAGTCTCCAGACAAGCAAATACTACCAGCCGAATATATACTATTCGGCTATTTCCGCTTTAACAAAAGTTATCTCTGCTTTTCCCATTTGGACTGTCAATACAATCATGAAACAATAATGTGGGCATAATCTTAACGCGAAATCACACCCGAGAACAACAGGGTGTAGTTCGAAAACACGAACAACAAAAAAACCAATTCTATCAAATGCCGTACGAAAAAAAATGACGGAGGTGATGAGTGTAGTTTTGTTTTGCTGTTTGTTTTCAAACTGAAAAGTGCAGTTTGGAACGGCGCAGCACCGTCGCGAAAAAGAGTTCGGTAAAATTTTCGCTACTGCTTCTACTTGATGGCGCACACATCAACACATTCAGACTCTTCACCATTATGACACAAAGCCTATGGATTCTTCAAAAGTTTGACACAAAAACAAATACTTATCTGAATCATTTGAATGAATCCGGCGAAACTGACGCCGACCAGCACCAAGCGACACATCGCAGTGCAATGCTCAATGCTCACCAAGTATTGTCTTGCCATTCTTTTCGCTCACATCACTATCACTATGCAGCCCATTGTTCTCCTATATCATACGACTAGCTTGCGCGACGCAGAGCTTACACTCACACTTACACAACTTTTCGGGTTTGTAATTATAAAACCGCGATAATTATTTCACTTGTATTCACTAAATCACTAAATCTTCACTTTTCTCACGTTAGCATCACACGACACATCTTTACACTTTACAACAATTTTGCCCGTGGAAATCACACAAAAATGAATAACTTGAACGGAGAGATTTCAAAGCACGTTTCACTAGCTAACTGTGCTGCCAGTTCCCTCCTCAATGTTTCAAGTTTTAAATAAATATAGAAAAATTCAATAGCAAATCTAACAAAATTTTCTTTATTTTCTGTGTCTTTACAGGTAAGCAAATGATGCATTTCAACACTTCTACGATGAAGAGGATAATATTTCTTGACGAAATTTAAGAAATCATTGGGAAACACGGATAGGTTGATTTTTTTTGAAATATTGATAGCGGACTTAGCAGCCAAGAAAATCTATCAAATCTTGCTGTAAAACAGATTTCCTCCTCGTGATCTCACCACTTCAGCAAAATTGCAATCGGTAACTACCAATATAGTCATGTTCGAATGAATACTATTATTCTCTCATTCTGTTTCAACATAACTCATTCCAAGTGATAACATCTTAATTCCAGCAATACGTCTCAAAGAAGCATTCATTATCCACTTCAATAAACTTCAATGATAAACTGCCAATCACGGAAAATGCTTCCACCGAAGCTACACTAATTGCCATAAAACAAAAGTGCCATTCAGTCGCGACCCAGCCGGCAGCGTAAATCGTGCCGGATTATTGGCACATAAAAAGTCTTATCAATTGTTCTGCTGCCAGTAATACCGGGCCAGTTTATGAATGCGGGGATCTCCGGGGTTTTTTACGGTGCGGTGCGGTGTGTGTGTAATTATGCTTTGCAACCAGTAGATTCCTCCTGAGTCGTTATTTCCGGTAGCTGCACCCGCTTGAATTCACTCACCTGGAATACTGCTGAGTGGAACCAAAAAGGGCAACTGAAAAAAATACATCCCATGCATTAACTGCAGCAGAAAAAGCACCCAACCATCCAATTGATTTTTCTTTTTTTTTTGCTACTCTAGAAACGTGTGGATAAGTTCTCATGATATTAAAATTTAAGTAGCTACTCACGGTGTGGCTTAGTAGACTTGACTTGATCTTTTTGAAATGCGTTGAACAACGAAGAAGATAACACGTCTGCAAATGATTACCACCCACACTCGCACACATTGTTTCACTCGATTCACATTATGCTGAGAAGTATATTTTGCACCACTGAAACCTGGACGGAATCGCTGACCCGGCATCCTTCGCTCGGTACAATTACAAGTGCACACTCAAACACGGAACATTTACATCCGTTGCCCGATGTGTTATCATATTTTTGTCAGATAAAAGCTCATTTCTTTTAGCCGGGATTCTTTTTACGAGCTTTACTGGTGGTGTGACCCAACCTCGGACCAGCAATGTACAAACAGCAACTGCACAGTTATGAAAACAAACGGCAACCCAGAACGGGTCCCGCTGAAAGGATCCGGTCGTGCGAGGAGAACAAGGGCGAGTGGGCACTTATCCACTTCTGTGTAACGTTGGGTTTTTCTTTTCCTGCTGTCTGTTTGCCGGATTCTCTGCTGGTTACAGTACCCCGAGATGATGAATCATGAAAATGTGATAGTAGGTACTACACAGAGACTGAGACTGAGTAAATTTATGCATACGACGATATGATGTGACCTCTTATGTTTGCGCATACATACACAAACACACACACACACAAACACAAACCGGCTCCGGGCGGAAGCAACGCACGCTGAAGCTGGTTGGAACATTCACAAGGATTCTAATTGGTATGAAAGGAGGAGCGAACGTCGTGAGCAGGAACGGCTACGAACGATTCAGCTGAACTCGTTCAGGGGTGGAAATTTTGCATAACTGTCTGTAACTGAGGGGTTCTCTATTTATTCGAATAAGTTTTAGTTCTAGCATTCAAATTAGCATATTTGAGTTTGTTAGTTAGTGAGAAAAATATTCGAAATTTTTGAACATGAACATTAATGATTCAAAAAAAAAAAAGAATAAGTGAAATTCACTAGTCGATTTCATTCCTGTCTCCAAAAACCCGTCCACAAATCCCAAAATAAGCAATTATATGCATACAAATTGTTCAGTCATAGGTCTGAAACGAAACTTTACTAACTGATGACACAAAGTGTTACATTTTCATTGTCGGTTTCTCAGACCTATACACAATTCGAAAAGTATTAGTGTAACGTCGAACCGTACAACCCTGCGATTGAGTAAATAAAACGTTGACGTTTTAGCTTATATAGATTTTAGTAAACATTAAATTTCCGGCATTCTGAGAAAATTATAGCAACATCATTCTTTAAGTGCATTCACGTTCTGAAAGTCGCACAGAATTGTATTAAAAATTTATACGGTAGTATAAAATTTGTATACCCAATAATTAGCTTGGTGAAGGTTTAGTTGAGCCGTAAGTTAGTTAATATTATAAATTAAATGCAGTTATAAGTTAGATCCATTGGACTGCTTCATAATTTGTCTCGCTAGCTGATACAAAACGGTTAAGGTTATTTGTAAGTTGTTTGACTTTATAATGAAAAATAATTTCCAAAGAATTTTCGATTATAGTGGTGGAGAAAATCGCTAAACAAAGTTTACGAATTTACACAAAGGTCAATTGGTTACCGAATTTGTAAGTAAATATTAAAACTTGTAAATTAAAATTTGCTAATTAAGCACATTTAATAAATGATTGCTTAAAACTACACGCATAAAAAACGCATAAACATAAAATAAACGCATAAACGCATAAAATTGCTATATATTCTCAGTACATCGGCTAAAAAGGCAGCCTTGAAAACAAAATAATAAAAAATTAAATAAATAGAATATTAAACATAATTATTAATTACATGTTTCACCTATTTTTCCCTTTGAAGTTTTGTACAAAAACAAGCAAATCATTTTCTTGCGAAATGCTCGATGTTTGGTTAGCTTATGTAATGTGTTATTGTTGTTGGGTTCGAAGTTTCAACCTTTCAAGTTGCCATCTCGGGATTAAAAAAGACTCTAGACGCCAGGTTTCAAAGTATTATCCCTGAACCGGAAATACTATACGCAAAATTTTCAAGTGTTCCTTTAAAAGCAATAACAAAAACTTCTCCCTTTTGTAACAAATTTGCTATCCGAAGAATAACAAAATCGAGTAATTATAAGAAAATGTCCAATTTTCTACTTTCATTTTTAATTTTGTAGAAATTTTGCTGCTAATATGGAAAAAATTTGTCACTTTGTTATAACTATGTTTTTTCTTAATCACCTCTAATATTTGTAATCGGTTTATGTAAAAATGGAATTGATTATTACACGTATTGTTAAAGCCAAAATGATTTTCTTGATCAGCGTGACGTTTAAAAAAAATATCCACCGCAGGAAAAAAAACAAAAGAAAATAAAAATAATTACACTGCTTGACAAGAACGAAAGAAATGCTGCCCTAATGCTCAAAATAATTACCCTTTACTATTACTATAAAATTTAGAAAAAATACTGGTGGTTAGAGGGGCATCGAAATTTATAAGATGGTGACTGGTCAACACCAGTGTTATCCTAAGAAGCTTATTTTTTAATTTTTTTCTTCAAACAACTGAAGATTAGCTAAATATTGATAATTGTCTGATCATGGAGAAATGAAAAAGTTGATTTTGTGTATGATCAGCAGCGTTGCCAACTCTCCAGTTTCTCCTGGATATCTCCAGTTTTTTTTTGGGCACATCAGCGAAACAGCTAAAAGTTAAATATCTCCAGTTTTTAAAAAAATGCTCCAGTTTTATCCAGTTTTCTGTCAGCTTATTAATTAAATTCATTCCCCTTAAATGAATAGTCTTTTCAATATTTCGTGCATTCATGTCCTTCAGTTTCATCTTCAAAATTTCGAGTTCGCCAGACTTAATACCTAGTGACCATTCACTTCATAATCATTATCATCATTTTTCGTTAAGTTCTGACTATTCGAAAATTGACAAAATTTTGCCTATCTCATTCATTTTGTCTACCCCCTGCATCGAATTGTTATTTACGCAACATTTTTTAACCGAAAATCAAACAAATTTCTGCAGAAGCTTCAAATTTTTATATCCAGTTTTCTCCAGTTCAGGTTTCTTTCAGTTTTCTCCAGAAATAATTAACTTTTTTATTTTTTTTACTTTTCAAAGCTTAATTACCCATTATTGTTTAGTAAGGGTGTGCGAAATTTCACGAAATCTCGAGTTTCTCGAAATTTAACGAAATTTATCGAAATTGAGAACACATTTTTTCAACAAATAATATCAACTGATGATTTCTCAACCAATTTTTCTGCTGTTATAAGCTCTAATTTACGTCTGGAGTTGCTTCTAAGTATCAGACCTTAAAAAAAATTTTGAAATCTAGAGTTTACTATATTTTTCCTAATAATTTTCCTAATTTACTTTAAAAAAAAAAAAATTTGTGAAATTAAATCACTCATTTCGTTGAGGTAGCTGTGCCAATCTGGTAGAGCGTTGCGAAGTTTACTTCTGGCTGGTTAGACCGCATCACCTACTGCTGCGGTAACAGATGTTATGTTATCATTTTTAAAATTCCTTTTATCCTATTGCCGCTGAATGGTTTCCAAACGCCAATTTGTTGAAGTATTACGCACTTTGCTATTGCGCATCTGTATAGAAAAAAGATTACAGTTTCGATTTGATAAACCATTCTCCTAGCGT
Source organism: Wyeomyia smithii (assembly GCF_029784165.1). NCBI lineage: Eukaryota > Metazoa > Arthropoda > Insecta > Diptera > Culicidae > Wyeomyia > Wyeomyia smithii. Next base: position 250,383,018 of record NC_073696.1, read on the forward strand.
CGTCACGTGACGTGATGAATTTCTATTCCGTATATAATACGAATAAATCACGCTGTTCCATGTTTAATCCACTGTTGCGAAGAACCATTTTTCGTAATCCTTCGTCCATTTGCGTTTGCATCATAGGCACTAACCCTCGTATTTTCTTTTTAGACATTACATCCTTGTGAATTTTCTATGCCAGTATCGGCTGGCTTTCCGAATTTGCTTTCGGCTTAAACAGATCGTTTTCCCGGCAGGTCACATGTCTCAGCAGCAGCGCGGTGTTTTTTAGTGTGTGTTTTTTTTTTTTCTCGCTTATTTACCGTCGGTCTAGTTCCGCCACTGTTGTTGTGCCAATCACCGACGCCCGGGGAGGCGACTCCACCCAGGACCCTAACTCACGACCCGTTGATTAACGGACCGGCGCCAACGGCTTTACTTCTTCATGCGATGGAAGGCGTGATCCCAGAGATTTTTCGCCTCAGAAAATCTCCCGGTGTCGGCTAGAATTGAATCTAGACCAGTTGGGTTGGTTGAGAGTGGATCACGCCACCTTACAACCATCGACACCTATGTCAGCGGTGGGATTCGAACCCAGGCGTCGAGCGTGGTTGGCGGAGACGTTACCAACTACGCTAGGCCCCCGCTCTTAGTGTGTGTTGCCAGAAGGCGTTTATCCCCCACTGTCGAAGCAGCACAAAGGTTGCGATCAGTATGGCCAGTTTTGAACAGTAGACTGCCTTTCTCAAGGCAACTAAATAAGTAATTGAAGATTAATCATTTTCTCGAAAGGTTTAAAGCGCTAGACTCTTGAAGTAAATGCCTTTTTATCCCGTTCAGTCAGTGATATCTCGTATTTTCATATGTGAATTACAAGCCGAAGGCACTCCAATAGCACGTGATAAGTACGGGAATTGATGCCATCGTGACGGTTTGGGATATTGCTTAGTTGAAATAGGTTGAAAGATATGAAATTTTTCTCATTCACGTGAAGATCCCGATCACAATCAGTTTTTTCGTACTACAATTCGGCACAACACGTGCAAAGTATTGAACTATTTTCACACAGTAGAAACTCTGCGCTAAAAAAAAGTTAAATAAAGAGTAGTAGTAGTAATAGTGGAATTTATGACTCAATAATTAAACACTGGTTCTACGTAAATAGTGTACCTAGTTCTACATCGGTTATGCGGTCGTGTCTTGCAAACAGCCTCCTACCTTTTTGTTATATTTATTCTTCAAATGACCAACACAAAGATCCAAATAATGGTCGCAGTGGTCCAAATCTTACAAAAAAAAATCATGTTTATGTTATCTTACTAAAAAAATATTAATTTTTGTCTTACGGTGTTTATAATTTCTGGAAGGACAAAATTACTATCTGCTCTTGATTTTTTCTCTAGATGTTAGGAAACTTTAAACTTTTGTTCAATTTCTCCATGATCAGAAAACCATCAATATTCAGTTATAGTTTTCATAAAAAATAAGATTTTTACAAAAACATTATCTACAACTTTGCTGAAGACGTCCCACCGCTCAAGAAAACTGTTGTGGCATTAAAAATATGTGTACTCATTAATACCTTTTCCTATATATGCCCTTCGCAAATATAAGTCGTGGTTCAACAGAAACAAGAAAAAATGCAAAATGATGATGCACAATGCATAATGCAAACACATAGTGTTCGCTATATGGAACCAAACGGATTTGAAGTCCCAAATATACTTTTTCCCCTTTTCTAGATTTGTTTATCTCTAAACTCCGCATTCATCTGTCAACCGCGTACAAAACTCCTCTGGACCTGTTTGACAACACAAAACTTGTGCTAGGAGGCCAATATTCAGTTTTATTGATTCCGCAATCATCTCTGGCAACTCTTTTCGTTGCATCATCTCCGGTTGTATTTTTATTTCCATGCGGTAGTGAGTGGGCAGCACGGAAAACGAAAAAAACGGATGTGGTTTTGACAATTTTTTCACCGAATTTTTAATGACTTCAGTGCGCTTTTTATAACAATTTACAAGATTTGTTGACATATCGGTGTACTTATTGTTTTGACCATCTTCGGAACCCGCCAAGTTTCGGCTCATGTTCGAATGTTGCGAATAATGTTAAAATCGTGGAAGTTAAGATCCATAGTTGAGGTGAGTCAAGTTACACAGAAGGAAAATTTGTATTTATTAATCAAAACTTTGAGTAAATTAATTTTGGGATACAAGTCGGACTCGATTATCCGGAGACTCGATATACCGGAGACTCGATTATTCGGAATTCTATTTTTTGGTGTTCATTTTCAATTTTTTCTTTGAAATTCTACCTACACCATCCCTTCTGACATATCTATTACCATTCATGTCACTTCCGGCATATTTGGACATGTTCAAATTAAGTGAAAATAATCAATGTTCAATTTCTTTCTTTATGCTTCTCTAGAAATCACCCCTTTTCGCCTCAGAAATAATTTCTGGTTACGCCACTGCATCTTACAAGTAAAATAAAAAATGTAAATATTTGTTTTATGTTCGTTAACCGCAAATTTTAATATTTTTTCTGTGATTCGATTATCCGGAAAACTCGATGAAACGGAATGGAATTTTTTTGATCTTCCGGATAATCGAGTCCGACCTGTAATACTTCTACAATTCCACTGTACAACAGAAATAGAATCCTTCACTTCAGTGGATAAATTACCCAACGGAGGACACGATCGCTGCAAGGAGCAGTCATTTAGTGGTCAACTGCTTTGTAATCGTTTTAAGGGCAGATATAAATGCCACCAGAAGACTTTTATGGGAATCATTTATGTTGAAATGTTCAAAAATCCAATTTTTTCAAAACTTCAGAAACTCTAGCAGGTCATATTTTGGCTTAAACTTAGACGAAAAAGAAGGAACAGTTGGACAATTTGATGTTCCTGTAAGCACTGGAAGCTTTTTGCGGGAATTGAGCTTTGCTAATCGCGAAGAAGTTTGCTTCAGTTTTCAACATAACTTTTAGTTTTTATAGTATCTTCTATTCCTAGACTTTCTGCATTAATCACATCGCTCCATTTTGTCGCGGTAGGTGGCCGTACTGCCTGCATTTGGTTCCATCCACAGTACAAACAAGCGCATGGGTAGACGCACCTTGTCCACGAATACATAGCTCAGAAAAGCAGTCCTGGCGAAATTTACGCGAAAAGAGTCTGATTGGGTGTACGTTTTTACACCCTTGTTGAACGATACTGAGTGGAATTGCTAGCAATCTAGTATCTTTACCTGCTGAAGGCTGGAGTCCTTCAAACGGCCGGTTTCAGCCTTCATCCTCGACGGTCAGACTCAAGTCGGTGACCACACCGTCGATCTCAACTGCGCAAGCTGGAATTTACACGTGGTACTCCAACATGAAAAGCTCACAAACAGAAATCACGTTTACTTCCTTGAAGATGGACATCTAAAAACGTAGTTTATTGGGACGAACTTTAGTGATTTCAATCATGGCTAAAAACCGTTCTAGATCCTTACAAATCTGAATTAGGGTCCTGGGTGTGGAGTCGCCTCCCTGGGCGTCGGTGATTGGCCACAACAGTGGCGGAACTAGACCGACCGAAAATAAGCGAGAATAAAAAAAAATCTGCATTGTGTTCAATGCTTTTGCTTTTGGCCGAAAAAATACAACCCAAGGACCCGGACGTCTTTCCGGGTATAACTTTGCCCGCTAGACCAGGTCTTGTTGGGCAGCTTTTTCGACCCGCCTTGTACCGACCGACCTTGTACCGTATGGATTGGACGTCTCCGGAATCAGGAGTGCATTACTTCTTGCTCCATGTTGGACGAGAGAAACTAAACCTCAGGCCCAAATATATATAACCGACACTGCCAAAAAAAAACAAGAAAAAACAACCGCTCTATTCTGCAAAGTTATATCTTTCATTGCATGCTATTATCTCAGCAGCTGCTGCTCCGTGCTGCAAAGAATGGTTCCGACACCCGGTGGTGCAGGAAACTTGCTTTAACTACTTTCCTGTTGGCGATTGTTTTTACAGCACAGAATCAAACCGAAAAACACGTGTCGTACACAAACTGTGTATGTGTAGCTAACAATAGAATATTGAAGCGAACTCAAACAATGAAATTGGACAACTTCACAGCGCAGCGCCAGTTTCCTCTGAGGTTTACTTCCGTATGACAACGATGGTATTGCCAGCAGGGCAAATTTTCGACAATAAAAACAAAAATGACAAAAACCGCATTTACACTGTCTCAAGTTGAAACGAGCTTCAGTGTCACCGGTGTCAATTTTCAATAAATTGAAAGAAATGAGATGTCTAATTTAATGTCGAACTTATTCGATTTGAGCCTATATAAACATATTCATTCTCAACTGCATAAACATCGCTGATTTATTACAGAAAATCAGTTTTTATTCCAGAGTTACTTTTCGACGTCGAATTACGCCTTACGGCAACATAGGGATACAAATTGAAAAACCGAAACATCGAGAGCGTCACAAAAACTTTCAAATGCTTTTAAACTCAGTCAGTTTTGCATGGGTTTCACTCCACATCGACCAGCCGACCGGAAGTATAACTCTCAGTAGTCACGTATGAAATATACTATGCAAAAACTTAGTTTCCATTGTATTCGAACACTGCAGCAAAAGATTAATTTAGTGGAAACTGGAACGACCAACATTTGTGGTCCTCGTGGCTCTATGGTTAGCGATGTCGGTCGGCTAGCTCTTCACACGGCAATGATATCGTTTCCCGATCAGATCAAGGATCTTTTCGTGCTGGAAATTTTCTCGACTCAGCACTGGAGCAAGGTGTATCGGTGGATCCTACAGCATGCAAAATGTGCCAAAAATCAATAACGAACTATCTCAACTAATCTAGTTGATCGAGATCGCTATTAGCCCTACAGGCTGGCGTGCGATATTGTTTTTTGTTAGTTTGTGTTTCGTAACAGCTCTATTATTTAGCTTCAGCTTCGGACCCAGCGTGCTTGGCTTGGTTCTCCTGGTAACAGTATACGTACAGAAGTCTGAACTCCCAATTGTATGACTAAACACATTCCCGATAGTTTTCGGTGCCATCTTATGTATTCATCTGTATACATACAAACAGTGTGCAGCACAGTCCGTTCCCATTTTCACATTCCTTCATTCCATCACTTACGCAGAGCCGCCTGGTTGTGGTATAAGACCTTTCCGTAGGTATTTAAGACAACCACACGTTTACTTTCATCTACAGGTACAGTAACTGTTCGCTTACTGGGCACGCTTTAACTGGGTTTCTTTTCAACTGGGCGTTTGCTAACTGGCACAATTCCAAAAAACGTCAATGATCAAAACGATCGGGGACTACGTGAATGGGGAACATTAAAGTATGATGCTGCTCCTTGTTGGTTTCGCGGTTAACTTTCTAGTTTGGCCTTCTATTTTGAGATCTCATAGCAACATAAACAGTAACAACAAGAATAGGGGAACTGCTCCATTACTCATCTCAGCCCATATATTCATCTCATACAACATGAAAACACAATTGAAAACAGGAAAAAACGCTTATTTTCTTCTTAAACCAATCTGCTAATCTATGGAATGGATTCTTCTTAGTTCGCTTTAGATTTCTCATAAAGTATAATCCTCAAAAACTCACTAAAAAGTACTAAGTTTGATATTATAGTCGGGCATCTGCACTCGAAAACTCATTTAATTCAATCACCTATCTCAGAAAACAACGCGCATTGTTCTATACGGCTACAACAGGACTCGTTCAGCAGCCAACCAAAGTTTTGACGTAGAACTACGTTTTTCTTTAGCCTACCACATAGGGATGTAAATAGGAAAACTATTAACGAAAAGGGGACGAAATATGTCCCTTTTTAAATGCTTATAAATCGGTTTGTTTTCAACCGATTTCCTTCATTTTTGCAGCAATTGTTTGGAAAATTATACACGCATCCACCCAAATGTAGAAAATTGTTGATTGATTGCGCGAACTATTGTACTATTGATAATTGTCAAGCCTTGTTTAAACGAAAATTACGTCCTCTTATTGGTCATTATATGATTGCTTCCCAAGCACGGTCGACAGAATCATATACCTTGCAATTGAAAACATGCTATTTGGCCTATGTAAGAGCCTGTTTCAGCTGAAGCCGCTCATAATAGTTCTGGACAGCGACAAGTTGTCAACAGCAGTCGTCCTTCCTTAGCAGCAGCACTAGCCCTGTGGTTGGTCACCACGTCTCAGGAGCAGCGCGGTTCTTCTCAGCGTGTGTCGCCAGACTGCCATTATTCCCCGACTGATGGGGTAGCATAAAGATCGTCATCAAATCCAATTTTGAACAGCAAAATGCCTTTTTTCAAGGCAAATAAACAAGTCATTGAAAGTTAATAATTTTTGACAACGTAAGTGAGCATTCTGTTCGGATTCTAGCAGTTACATCTGTCGCGGCCGTCTAATTTACAGAAGGTGAAATAGCTTCCACAGTGCATGTTGTCCGTGTATCTTAAATCCCCCACTGTTGGGGCAGCACAAAGGTTGCGATCAGCAACCGATTTTGAACAGCAAAATGCCTTTTTTAAGGCAAATAAACAAGTGATTGAAGGGTTAAAATTTCCTAGCATCAACACAAGCAAACATTCATCCTAGCAATCAAATTCTGTTGTAGTTTATTTAGTTAATACCCTCCCTGTTGGGACAGCACAAAGGCTGCGATCAACATAACCGATTTTGAATAACAAACTGCCCTGTTAGAACGCATCCACAAAGGCAGTTAAATCGAATATGCAGAGCTAATATGAAGTCGATTCAATCAATCAGTATTAACAGATTTTCGTCGTCTCCCAGCTGCCAAGTTGCAACATGATGCAACACGCAACAACGAGCAAACGAAATCGCTTGATGTTACAAACCGCAATAAAATACGGGTTAAAACCGTTGCGTGTGTGAGAGCACCATCGGTGTTTTTTCGCTGGAAACAAATATCGAATGCGAATTGTGGAATAATTCGTCTGAAGAATATTAGAGAATTAGAAAACTGAACAGAAAGGCGTGGCCTATTACGTAGCACCCTTCGGCTATAAAAGAGTGTTTCTGGGAAAACTAGCTACATTCATTAGTCGGAAGGTGAGCTGGATGGACCGTCCACAACGTTGACAGCAGTAGAAGCAGATACAGCACTCAGAAGTAACAGCGGGTTGCGCCTGTGGCTGCCTTCAAATTAAATAAATCATTTGCGCTGTGGTTGGTCACCATGTCTCAGTAGCAGCGCGGTTCTTCTCAGCGTGCCTCGCCAGACTGCCATTATTCCCCCACTGTTGGGGCAGCATAAAGATCGTCATCACCAAATCCAATTTTGAACAGCAAAATGCCTTTTGACGTAGAACGACGTTTTACTTTAGCATACCACACAGGGATACAAACTGAAAAACTGGGACGAAATTTGTCCCTGTTCAAATGCTTATAGGTCAGTTGGTTTTCAACCGATTTTCTTCATGCTTGCAGCCAGTCTTGGCATACTCATCGTGTGTAACAAAGAGCCATTAGCATTACATTAATAAATTCTCATCTAATGTGGCGCCTATGGTAGGCGGGAACTAACAAACATTCATTTCCAAGCGAAACAGCTAAATGATAAATCATAATTATTGTAGATTTGAATTGAAACTTTGTACTTGCTTTAATTCACGAGCGCAACGTTACAATGCTATATTAGTATTACAGCATTCCGTGGAATTGGCTTATTCGAACTGCCAAGTTATTTCCCAATAATCTAATCAACTCGCTTCTGTGGAAAATGCCAACTCCCAACCCCTTCCTCTGGGTGTACGGTTTTTGTGCCCCAGCAAGAAAATCTCAGTTCTCAAATAGAACCCAGATTTCAGTTCGGTAGATCGGTTAGCCTCTCTTCATTATTAGCAGAACCACATCATATATGTCTCCACGTTCGCACGAATGTGATCGATTTCGTCATTTATTCCCTGGGGGACGCACAGAATCAACCTTCCATCACACGTAGGTCACACCGCAGTAGCAGCAGCATCAGTAGCGACGATAGCCTTCCAAGCCAACACGTTTTGCCAATCAGTGGAATGTCGGCTCGACACTCGGTCCCTCGGTTAGGATGCCATGTACGACCTAGTACACGACCCACCACCCCATCATGTTTCGCAGATGAAATTTCAATCGCCCGCAGCTTGATTGATCGATTGATCCTTTCAGTTTTTCAGGTCACCGGATGTCATAGCAATTGTTGTTGGCAATGGGCCAACACGACCGAACGCAAACGCATGAAAACGTCGACTAGGAACGACGATGCTGATGATGATGATGGTGTAGGGAATTTTGGGAATGACGAAGGTGACTAAACAACCCCGAAACACGGAGGCGCACTACGCAGTAACAGCTATCACCACTCGTGCGCCGAGGGCCTCTGAAAGTTCCGGCAAATTTGCATCATCCTTAGGGATAACCGCAAATGGCATGACTTTTGCTTTTCACTCCACAACAGCAGCAGCAACAGCAGCAGCGACTGTCGACTGATGCGGTTTCCGTGTGGCCTGGGAGAGTGCCGGTACATGAAAGCTCAATTCACTCTGCTCTTTTTTTCTCGTTTTGTTTTATTCCAACCGCACTAGCCACCGAATGTTCCGATGTGGTGCCTTTTCCATCTAAACACAAATCTAGCTGCGGGCTTTATGGGGTCTTCATGATGGGTTGCGCCCGTACGCTTTTCCACGGATGATGAAAAAAAGGGTAGGCTAAAACCGAAGGAAGCGATGCGAACACGAAGGAAGCTGTTTTCGCTTCATTTGATGAAATGATTTTCCAGACGTTGTCTTAGCGCTTAGCCCGCTGTTGCTGCTGCTGCAGTCAAGCTTTCCCGGGGGCCACCAGTCAGTCGGGCTACGGTTGTTGGGCGAAGAAACTCCATCACTGGTTCCGTTATAAGCAAACATAATAATTTAGGATTATCTCTCTGAAACATTTCGCCTTCTTGACTTCTCGTCGATCCTGAGCGTGTTTTTTTGTTTCTTGTGCTTCCGGTAAATGGCCAGCAGCAGCAAGTTGAGTTTTTGTTTCCCTTTCGTTATGAAAATATGTGTTTAATCATACAAATTGTTCTGATATAGATAGATAGCTGGAAATTGTACGTGTAAGCCGTGGTTGGATTATGGCTTAACCACATCAGAACGGAAACATATTGCCGATTTAATACTGTACTAGAACAACATAGTATTAGTTCTATTGGCTAATAGAAAATAGGGTGGCTCAATTTCAATAAGAATATTTTCACCCAGAATATGCTGAAAACATTCGAAATCATATCCGTACATGACTGATTCAAATAGATCTTTGTAAACTTTGCACACAATCATATAAAAGAATGGAAATGAACCGCGTGTGAATTCAGCGAGTAGTAATTCAAACGATTGATAAAATCGATACAGCACAGTATTGATCACACATTTGATTTATTATTATTGCCAGATTTCTGGATATTTTCCGATAATCAAATTGCGTGGGTAGCCACATCACCTCGTGCCACGTAAACCGTTAACCGCCGAAGCACCAGCATTAATTAGCTCAAACTGAAAATTTATGGTCAATACCTCCGCCGATGTGCCAATTATTCCTTGTTTACATACATTTATGACCGAGCGCCGTACATCATTCGCGTCTTCCGCGAAACTTGGGCAACATTCGCCACGCCGCCACCGTGATCGCAGTTCAACATAATTAATAATAATCACTCCACCGACACTAACCTCCGGTACCGGGAGCTCCCACGGGAGCAAGGAATAATGTGTTTAACTTTACACAAAACAGCATTTAATCAAGCTGGTGCGCATCCTTCGCCATGAGCGGGAACTCGTTAAGATGCCACAGAGACTGCCATCTCCAGTTCCTACCCGAGTCAGTCGAAGGAAATCAAACACAATTCTGCTGCATCCCGACAGCCACGCACGCGCCTCTTTCCTGGTTTGAGCTCTCAATCGCGGCGAACACTCGAACGTTTTTCCTCCAAGTGTTGATAACGCCGCCGCAGAATATTACCACTATCAGCGTTTCACATCATCCGAGTAAATTTTCACACTGGCTTCAATCTGTATTTGTTGCCATACCAACTCCGTCAGAGAAACTGTGCAAGTGTAACAAAAGATTAATCTGGTTCTTTGCTCTGGATGAAAACGGTACAATTAGTCCACTATTTTTTCACCTTTGCTTTATCGTACTGGAACAGGATTTGGCCGTTCATTTCTCTACTATCTGCTACGAACATAAATGTTTCCTAACAAAAACTGAGACTGTTTCAAAATATAAAAAAAAAACTACAAGATCGTGTGAAAGTAGCCTTTAGCATCAACCACCAGGCATGGCACAAAAGGGAGGTCCTGTGTGTGGCGTAAGTGCAAATGTGTTCCTGGCATCGGATGGAAGCTCATCTCGAGCCAGCAGATGGCAGACGGTGTAGGTCTACCGACCGGTGGGAATATTTATTTATATGGAATTTTCTACGGCACCTACAGCGAGGCGAGTGCAAGCAACCGAGATTCGGATGCTGCTCGGGGCCCATAATGGAACACGAACAACCATCATGACGACGGCGGTGGCGGTCCGTGATTCGCTCGAAGCGCACGTAGTCAAATATTTAACCACATTAGGTTGGAACGATGACGGCAAAGTTCGCCGCAGTCAGTATGCTTCGGTGACTAATAATCGTCTTAGTGAGGAAGCCATGTGTGCGTACACTTTCTAGGGGGATTTTAAGCTAGACTTTTCCTAAGCCTTGTTTGCCGCTGATGGAAACCATCAGCCGATGGGGCTATCCATCATCGTCATCATCAACGGTGAGGTGTTCGGTGCAATAGATCGAGGTGATTTGTGCTGGCACTTCAGAAATACAGAAGTTATTAAATCCCATGTGGAATTCTGGGGGCTCGTGAAAACTGATGACTTACCGGTAGCGAAGCGGATCGCCCAAAAATAGGAAATGCATACTAGGCAATTGTTCCATTATTCATCTCATTGAGCCGATATTCACGAAGAATGCACGGATTAAACACCAAATTTTCACGAAATCATTGATCAAATAAACAAAATACGCTTACGTACTCTTATGGAATCGCCCAGCATTGTATATTCTGTGAACTTGACTAGATTCATCCTGAGTTCTGTAAAACAAACCATTTTTCACGACGCTTCCATATCCATCTTAAAACTTGAATCACTGCTCAATTATTCATCTCACGACGCCCCCATATTCATTACACTGTTAATCCTGAATGAATAACATTATCATGAATAAACGTAGCCACAGACCGTCGTAGTAGGTTACCTAGATATTCGCTGTAGTTGTTTTTCGTGCAAAATTGGTAACCTAGGTAACTGCAGTGCTGACGATATATGTCAATTATTTCGGAATAATTCAACATTTTCAGTATGATTTTTTCGTATGAACAAAAACTGATTTGGAAACTTTTGATTTTCTTCAACACATTAAAAATAGATAAAAATACATACAGTTGAAATTTAGAATTTGTAGAAATTCATCTCATATATAGATATGTATGTGCTCACATTGGTGAGTTTTTAAAAAATATTTATTATTAAAGTTCGTTGTACAACTTGCTTCTTCCACACTCAGAATTAGACTAACTAAACCTGTGCTCCTGAATTGTATTCTACCTGTCCACTGTACTGCATACTGCTGCGTCAGGTGTTCCTGCTGTTCGTCGTCGTTGAAACTTTCCAGAGTTGCCGTCGATGGTGTCGATGGTGGCTCGTTTTGTTGTGTCAGGAATACCGGCCATCCACGTGTTGTGTCGGATGACGTGCTGCGTCAGGGCAGTGCGTCCGGTGCTACTGTCGTTCAATAATGTTCATGGATCGAAGCATGGAATGTGCATTGTCGGCGTCTATGCCACGATCGTTTGAATATCGTGGATAGAGCATTGGTTTATCCATAACTATATTTCTACTAATTCAAGCTTGTTTTTGGAAATTCAAGCTTTTAAGCGTCTGAGTGAGTTTTTGAGGATTTTTCTTTATGAGAAATCTAAAGTGAACTGAAAAGAATCCATTAGATTTGTTTAGTTAGGAAATATGCGTTTTTTTCCTGTTTTCAATTATGTTTCCATGTGTATGAGATGAATAATGCAACAGTTCCCCTATATACTATTTATCCCGGATCATCGATACAGCGCTAAACAACGCACGTTAGGGCCCATTGATGAACGGTGCGAAGAGGAGAAGGGAGGGACATACCTTAATGACACGTGTTCCGGTTGACGACGATTGCTTTGGAGTATTTCACCTGTTACACAAGATACCAGAAGTATCACAGAAGATCATCCGCAGCGGGGTAGATGGTTTCAAAGCCAGGTGAACCGCATCTAAGAACACCCACGCGTTCGAACGGCGATATAGGTGCAACACCGAGGAGGTAATTCCGGCCACTCGTGGTCTAGTGGTGAAGTACACAGGGAGTGAATGACGGCTCCCAGTAGCCCCTCTGACGAACGTCGATCGTCGGTATTGGTATAGATGGCACTCTGGCTCGTCCGCTAACTCTGGCTGAAAAAACTCGTCACCACTTTTGCTAATTTCCGTCTATCACTTTATCCAAATTGGATGCCTTAACTCAAGTTTTTTCTGAACTATTTCCTTCGATGGATACATATTTCCAGACTATCCCTTCTCGATCTGTCACCAACTTTTCTTGCAGTTGCAGAAGTGGTATAATTTTTGTGGATCTTTTTTTAGGGAGTGGTGAATTTAGTGCGGACTTTTTGCCGTCTAGAATTTTATATCTAACATTTAATTTTACACAACCCACACCAAAGCGTCTTTTATGAGGTGCCGTTCTATTTAAAGAAATGTCCGGTAACATATTGAATCTATCGAATACTACGACTAAATGCTTTGTCTGGTGCCATATGCTATTATTGCATATGCTATTATTATTGTGAAAAAAAATCTCTCAGTTTCACAAATATTGCTGTTGCTGTATTAATACTTGATACGATTCCTTTTTAATTTCTGGTTTTATAGAATTTTCAAGAACGTGTATATTTTGAAATTATCGAGCACGTGTCTGAAAGCGCATCTGCTGTTTGAGTTATCCAAGATGGTGGCGAGATCTAAGATGGCTGCCAATGTTTATTTTTTTATATTTCAGGTACAAGCTTTATCGCTCCTCTTTAAAACGATGTGCTATTTGTAATAATTTTTATTACAAGTTCAAGAGAAATAAATCAATTAAAAGATCAGAAACTGCCCGAAATTTACCTTTTTTAAACTGTTTGACCCCTTTGTGCCCGAGGAGTCCATTAATATGAACTAACCAAAGTATTTTGACGTAGAACTACGTTTTTCTTTGGCCTACCACATAGGGAAGTGAATAGGAAAACTATTAACGAAAATGGGACGAAAAATGTCCCTTCTTAAATGCTTAGAAATCGATTTTTTTCAACCGATTTCCTTGTTTCTTGCAGCAATTGATTAGAAAATTATACACGCATCCACCCTATTGTAGAAAAGTGTTGATTGATAATGCGAACTATTGTACTATTGAAAATTGTCAAGCCTTGTTGAAACGAAAATTGCGTCCTCTGATTGGTCGCTTGCTGCCTTTTTCAAAATAACAGGAGGGTGGTGTGCAAAGCAAGAAAAATAACCCGGTTGCTTGCGTGTCAGTCATTTTTTCTAGTAAATCAACGTTGACTAATCAGATCAATCGAATTTTGCGCTTCAACAAGGATTGACCATTCTCAATAATATAGTAATATAGTAAGTTGCTTGCCATATTTGGGGCTTGACAATTTTTAAATTTTGAGCTGGAATTTTGTTCGGATGTCATGCTCATGACTGAAGGAAAAGATAATTCAGTACGTTTTTAGACACGGAGATGAAGTAAAATTTATAACTTTCACAAATTTAAAAATGTAAATTAACTCATTAGAAAATATTAACTCTTCAATCAAGTTTTTATTTCATTCTGAAAAGGACAATTTGTTGTTCATTTTAGTATCGGTTAAGATGCCGATCACATCTTTGCGTTATCACTGACATGGCGAATAAAGTATTCCTTGTAATAAAGTAAACAATGAAATGCTGATATAATACTCAAAACTAGACGGCTCACGTGTTGTCAAAATGAGTCAACTTTTCATTGAATGCATTTACTAGTGCCCACTATCGATGCCGCTATCGATACTGAGATCCGCTGCAACTAGTTCGCTATCCATAATCATGCCACAGTTGTGGCCGGTATGCGCTGCCATTGGTATCCACTGTCCCTGCATCAGCTGGCCCAGCTGCGATCGTTGCTGTAATCCGCTGCAACTAGTGCGCTATCCATTGCTACGCCACAACTGCGGCCGCTTTCCGCCATCGCTGGTATCCACTGCACTGCTAGTGCTGCAGCTAAGGAAGGACGACTGCTGTTGTCCCTGTCTAGAACTATTATGAGCGGCTTCGGTTGAAACAGGCTCTAATATAGGCCAAATAGCATGTTTTAAATTGCAAGGTATATGATTCTGTCGACTGTGCTTGGAAAGCAATCATATAACGACCAATCGGAGGTCGAATTTTTCGTTTTGACAAGCCTTGACTATTTTCAATAGTACAATAGTGTGAATAATAAAATTATAATTATCTTCTCTTGGGAAGAATCATAGAAGATTTTCCAATCTATTGCTGCAAGAACGAAGGAAATCCATCGAATACTAACCGATTTATTAGCATTTGAAAGTGAACATATTTTTCACTTTTTTGGTTTTAGATTTTCATTTCACATACCTATGTAGCCGAACTTCCTGAGAGAAGTATTCTACTTCAAAAGGTCGACAGAATAGTATAACTAGTTAGCCGCATCGTAGCGAACTCCGGAAGTAGCAGCAGCGGGTTGCGCCAGTAAACAAATCACATCACGTATCTTAGCAGCAGCGAGCTAGCACTAAACGTCTCGAAATGCCAGTTAAGGGCTTCGGCCTTCTTCCCGCAATGAAGTTTTGCTTTATCTTGGCAACAACACATTCTGTGCTGAAACTAAAAAAACACAATCTGTTGCGGCAGTCTTATATATTGAATGCGAAATCAGCTTTTACAGATTTTGAACAGCAAAATGCCTTTCTCAAGGCAAATAAACAAGTAACTGAAGGTTAAAAATTTTTTGGCGATAACACAAGCATTTTGTGCTGGATCCTAGCAATCAAATTTTGTCGCGATCAAAAAATTTACTTTATTTATTTACCTAATCCCCCCACTGTTGGGGCAGCACAAGGGCTGCGATCAGCATAACCAATTTTGAACAACAAACTGCCCTGTTCTGTTAGAACGCCTTAACAAAGGTGATTAATTCGACTTTACAGGAACAAATCAGTATGAACAGAATGTCGTCGCCTCCCAGCTGCTCAGTTGCAACATAATGCAACACGCAAACGAGCAAACGAGCGAGCAAACGAAATCGCTTGATGTTACAAGCCGCAACACGATACGGGTTAAAATCGTTGCATGTGTGAGAGCCCTATAGGTGTTCATTCGCTGTATACAAAAATCAAATGCGAATTGTGTAATAATTCGTCTAAAGAACATTAGAGAATGGTAAAACTGAACAGAAAGGCGTGGCCTATTTCGTGGCAACCTTCGACTATAAAAGAGTGTATCTGGTAAAACCAGCTATATTCATTAGTCGGAAGGTGAACTGGCTAGACCGTCCATAACGTTGACAGCAGTATCAGCAGATATCAGCACTCAGCAGTAACAGCGGATAGCAGCGGGTTGCGCCTGTGGCTGCACTTTTATCAAACAAATCACTTGCCCTGTGATTGGTCACCATGTCCTCTGGGACACCGCGGTTCTTCTCACTTCTCAGCGTATGTCGCCAGACTGCCGTTATTGCCCCACTACTGAGGCAGCATAAAGGTTGCCATCAGCAAATCCAAGTATTTGAAGGTTAATAATTTTTTAGCAACTCAATCGAGCCATCTGTGCTGGATACTAGCAATTTAAATCTGTAGCGGCCGTCTAATTTACTGAATGTGAAACAGCTTTTACAGCTTGTGTTTTCAGTGTCTTTATTCCCCCACTATTGAGGCAGCACAAAGCAAGCATTAGTAGACTTTATGACTCATTAATGAAACACTTACAGCAATGCATTTGTTAATAGTGTGCGTAGTTCTACGTCAGTTATGCGGTCGTGTCTTGGATGCAACCCTCTACTTTTTTCATTTTTTCACTACTTCTAACCAGACACAAAAATATCCTATTTGGGAGACCTCGTGTCACCAGTGAGACGGTTCCAAAGAGAATCGGTCATACATTAGATGATAACTTTTGCATTAAAAAATAGGGTAGGGGGACATTCTGCCAAAAAATGGAGGGAGTTTCGTAGTCGCAAGGTCACAGAGTACGGTTGACAAGCGTAGGGGAAGAGGAGGGGGGGTTCGAATCTTAGTTAAATCAAACCATTCAATGTCAAAAAACTTTTCCCCGGACCGAAAAACTTATATCTAAACCTTCGGAAACTTAAATCACCCATGGCATGTTATACGCTTTAGTAACATGCTTGAGGCGATGATAAGGTCAATAAAGAAGATAAGAGAATAGTAGTAGTCTGGATGAATACAAGCACAGCACAGGATGAATACAGCACTTCTCAATAAGTGACAATGTAAAAAGAAAAAAAAAGGTACGAACAGCAAGAAACGTTCGAACATTGCCACAACAGTTTAAAATCACTGGTCGCGGTGGAGTCCATACAGAAAAAAGATGGATAGACATTGCCGATTTTTCATGGGTTTACCTTCACACGCACTGACGACATACAGCATCCCAAATTGACAGCCCTATTAGTCGAGCTCTAACCGTGATGGCGAAAACAGTGAAGCTACTCCGTTCAGAAAAGTGCACATTCAAAAAACGGTACCCCGCCGCTTTGCAAACGAACATCACTCGGTAGTTTGTGGACGCCGAACAAGCCCGTTCCGGCATCTACAACATCTTGGCACTATTGGACAACAATCAGACCACCGAAAGCCCTGAGCATGAGCATGAGCATGATTGACCGCCCGCGGTTGCTACTCCGTTATTGCCTGATCAGCTGTAATTACACAGAGAACCAACGAATGATGCTTGGGACTAACATTCATTCTCAATGTGTAAAAACTGGTGATCTTAATCTTTATATTAGGTAATACCAGCGCCGGCCGCATCCGAATGCAGGTCAAAGAAAGAGTGTGTATAGGAATATGTTGACGTGATACTCGCTTTATTGGAAGCCGAGAACACCTCTGCACTTCCACGAGAAATCACTGGGTGGTTGGAAAAAGGGTAGGGTTTGCAGCAGGGTTCGTTTTGGTAAACGATGCGCTGAGTTCGACTACCGGGTTCATTACTAACAAATATCGCGCCTCCGAATTCACTATATCGGCCGTGTAAGTCTTTATGGGATAATAACTTATTCTGTTTTCTGCTGTATCACCGCAAAAATAAAGCGCATGCGAGGTCACGATACATGTTATCAATTTGAACTGATATTTTTGTATTTTGGTCTTCGCGAAGTCATTACACTACTACCTAAACATATAATCGATATATCGCAGTCGAGTAGACAATCTTGCAAAAAATATATCTACGTTGACGCTTCGCCACTCATATTACTTCCTCTTTCTACCGGATCTATTACGCGTTGTTGATCTATCTGAAGTTAATACGATCTCAAGGAAAGTGTCGACTAAAAAACGCTATTTGATCCCGCGGAAAACACACCAAACGGATATTGAATCGCTCTTATTTTAACGTATTAATTCAGTTAGTTTAATTTGTTACTATATTAAGGAAAAATAAATGGCCGGGATTGAATCAGCTAGTTTGCTTTATAGATTCTAGCTAGTTATAAACGATCTAACAAATTTTCCGTGCATTAAATACCTATGTTGACCAGATTTTCTTGGGATAAAAACAGGACGAATGGGTTCAAAAAACGGGACACATGATAAAATTCATTACATACATACAAACAATTATTCAGTGCGTCGATGAACTTGCCCGATTTTGGAGAGTGATTTTTTTGCAATGAGTTCCTGAAATTTGTCACATGATGATCGAGGTTTTAACTAACAATTATCATGGTCTCAACTTTCAGTCGCATCGTATTATGTGGTCCCCGTGGTTCTGTGGTTAGCGATGTCGGTCGGCTAGCTCTCCCACACGGTTGTGATATCGGGTTCGATTCCCGATCGAGTCGAGGATCTTTTCGAGCTGGAAATTATCCTACACATGCAAAATGTGCCAAAAACAATATCGATAATGAATTCTCTCAACTAATGTAGTTGATCGAGACCGCTATTAGCCCCAAGGCTAAGCGTGCGATATTGTTTGTACTTTCAGTCGCGACTTTTTCATCAATTCACGATAGGGGATGTCCTTCCAATGGTGCGGTACTTTAGGAAGTCACAAAACGTACTGAGTAATATTAGAAAATCCTGGCTACTTGAAAACTTATTTCAATGCAAAGCTCTATTTAAGATTTTTTCAAGGGTTATTCGAAAACGGTACAAAATGGAAAAAAGACGGGACGGTTAAAAACAGTCGAAAAAACGGTACTGTTTGGTTCAAAACAATACGTCTGGTCAGCCTATAAATACCGGTATGGAAGCTTCACGAATTCATAGTATTATCTCGTAAGTACTATGCGCGTCGTTTACACGGGTAACGCTAGTTTCTGGAAATTGGGTTAGCTCGAAAGTAAAATCGTTATCTCTGTCTGACGCAAGAAAAATCATTCCTATCTATTAAATTGAAAATTAGGCAACATTCATGCATCCAAAGCCTGGAAATTTGTTGAAAAGCGTATAAGCATCAATAACAATTCAATTTTCGTAATCTATTCGCAAAATGCCAAAGTAATCATTATTTTATTTTATTCAGCATAATTATCAAAAGTTTACCTAAGAGCAAAACAATAAATTTGTCAAAAGCTAGAGAAATCATGAAACACGAAAATTGTTGCATTAACCCAATGAAATTTTACCCATTCCCAATGCAGTGACAATGGGTTCAATGATTCATTGAAATGAACTTATAGAACTATTCATCATCCCACACGCAAGTCGCAGCGCAGTAATTATTTGCGGCGTAGCGAATATGAACACCACTACCTACCAAAACACCATCTTAGTAATCAACGTCGCAGCAATTTGAAAAAATGCAGAAGATGCAGAAGAATTGGCATAGGATACTTAGCTGTTTTTTCTGTCTCGCTCTCCCTCCTTCATCACTCGCTTGATCATGTTGTTCGTACCGATGTTTGCTATAGCGTTTTTCACCCGTCTTCTCGTAAGACGTACTTGCGCTATCTTGTTCACACCTATAGCTTGAAACCACACACATAACTAGACACTAGACATTTTTGCATATTTGTTTTCAAGAACATTCAATCATTTCATTCACTCAGATGAGGTTCCTTTATCACATTCGTACACGGCACACACAGTTCTACTGTATTCCACTATTTTTGCTTTTTCTTCTTGTGAATAACACTGATAATTTAAAATAAAACTACAGCAAACAGAAATCGCGTACTGGTTGTTGACCGTGCTGCCAGCCTCCTCCAGACCACCAAAAGCCCTGAGCGACAAGAAACTCGAAAGGATGCTGACGAGAAATACCGAGGAAAAAGAGGCTACTTTGCTGCATGCGCTTGGCTGGAAGGTCAGTGTAACCGGCCAAACAATGAAAAAGTACCTGGCGAACATGGACTGGACATACATGTCAGGAAGTGGTAGTCCCATCCACTGCACAGTGGGGCGACTCCATACAAATGCTGGCCAAGCAAAAAAAAATCAAATTATGGAAAATACATGGTTTTTTATAATTTTGGGACGCTGAGTCCAAATTTGATGTTATTTTTGCATGAAAATGTGTATTTTTGACGCCATTTTCATATTTTTATATATATCATATGGGGAAAATTTTTCGTCGGTTTCAATTTTTTGGAAAACTAAATGCATGATGCTTGAAAGACTTTTATATGCCATAAAAAAATATAAAAATATTATTCAGTTATTGAGAAAATAAAATAAAAATCAATTGAAAAATATGCTTCGTGATGAAAATTACTTATGACTTGGTTTTTTCAAAGTGACTATATTACATTGTGTTTTTTTAACGCATTCTTCATTTTATTCATTTCCACCTTCATCCTAATTTTTGTGTTCATTTGTAATACAGTTTTATTATCTTCAAGGAGAGTTTTCAAAATACAGTTTCTAACGTCAAAATAATAATTCACTATTTGTTCTGTAGAAATTAACAGGCGATTGATTAAGTCATGGTTTGTGTTTACACGATTGTTGACGTTGACTAACGTCTATATCGAAGTTAGGCCCCTGAATTTAAAAATCTAGTAATTCAACCAGGGAAAACCAGAGAAAAGTGGTCAGGTTTTGAGCGCTTATTTTGCAGTCATCTATAATCAGGTTTTCGAGGTTTTGGCATCAATCGATCAGAAATTCTTTTACGG
The DNA here is from genome assembly GCF_029784165.1 of Wyeomyia smithii. Taxonomy (NCBI): domain Eukaryota; kingdom Metazoa; phylum Arthropoda; class Insecta; order Diptera; family Culicidae; genus Wyeomyia; species Wyeomyia smithii. Next base: position 250,403,513 of record NC_073696.1, read on the forward strand.
TTAAATTTATGTAACAAAAACAAACTATTGTTTGAGATACACTATTGAAAAATTGGTAATTAATATCGATTGTCTAAATCATACCGCGCAGCCAATCACTACCTTTCTTCCCAAGCACAGTCGACACTAACGGATACAATCGATCTGACTTTGTTGTTATTGTTGTTGTCACTTTCTGTTTCCGATGTTTATGCTGCTGCTAGCGGAAAAAACCTTGCAAATATGCATCTTTTTGTTGGTGTTAATTTTACGACAGCGGCCGGCGCCCCATCATTCTGATTCCAAAGCCGCACCAGTGACATGCGGACGCTAGGTGATAGCAGCTGAAAGGAGGAAATACAAAATAGTACCGGTCATCTCGTGCCGGTTTCAACCGTAATGCTGGTGGCTTTAGTAGTAAATGGCTACTGCAAAACACTTAAATGGCTGGAATTCTGGACGGACTAACCAAAAAACAACAATATAATCGGCAACTGGCACCTTTTGGTGCCTCGAAATTTTGGTACAGAAGCGGCTAATTGAATTTTCTGTTTTACCAAATGCTGCTGCTAGCGGAAAAAACCTTGCTAAAATGCATGTTTGTGTTGGTGTTAATATTACGACAGCGGCCGGCGCAGCTTTCAAGAAACATTTGTCTCTACCATTCCATTATCTATGTAGCCCCTCCTTCTTTCAAATTATCTGACGAAGCCTTGGTATAAAACGTATCGTTCGAACATTTCACCCCATCAGTTTCATTATTAAACCGTACCGGATACATACGGACGCTCGGTGTTAGCAGCTAAAAGGAGGAAAAACAAAATAGTACCGGTCATCTCGTGCCGGTTTCACCCGTGATGCTGGTGGCTGTTAGCCTTTCAATGTTGCTGGTAGCGCGTTGTATAGTTTTTTTTCCATAGTACGAAAAAGCTTTTCTTCCGAATTTGTTATTTATTCTCGCCATTGCGAGATTTGACTGGTTTCTAGTGAAGTGGTTATGAGATGCTCGTTGATTATGATGGGTTGATGTGTTCCATAAAATTTTATGCATTTGAATCAGAGTTTGCTTTTCTCGAAGGGCTGCTACTGGCACGACAGATGCGGGTGCCTCTTCAAATAAACTAATTGTTGAGTACGGTAAACTGCTTTTAGACACCGATTTTGAAGAGTTTATAATGACCGTATTTTATACTGGCTTGCTGTCCCCCGATTGAGATCATGTAACGTTTGCGGCAAAAAAATGGACTTTTTTCAGATGGTGATGAAAAAAACTAAGACAGATAATTGAGTTGGATAAATTTCTAATTAATGGTAATTATATTATCATATTTGCAAAAAAAAAACTCTAAGCCCTTGCAAGCGGCCTTCCGGCAATTAACCAGAACATTCGCCATGGCGGACGAAAACATGCGTGTAGGCATGTTTTTAAGCTCTTTCTTAGTTTTTTTTTTATTAATTCCTCCATCGTTTTCGCGACAAAGTTAATGGAAGTTTGCCCAGAAATTCTCGATGGGACGCAGCTGGGGGACCGTTGGCGGATTCGCCGACTTCGGTACTTTGTACAGAAGTCCGCAAGTTTTACTGATTTCGGACTTCAGTTTACTTACGTGGCTGTGCCTTGTGAGATTTGTATCAAATATTAAGCCTAGATACTTGTAAGTCTCAACTTTCTCGGTTGTTTCAAAGTTTGCTAACGAGGCAGCGTTTGTGGGTCGTTCGGAGCGGGTGGAATCGAAAATCATATATTTAGTTTTTGATATATTGTGGGATAGTAACTTTTCAGCGAAGTATATCTGCAACTTTTTCATGTCCTCCTTCATTTGTTGTACAATTTGATTTGGGCCTGTAGATGCATAAGACAAGAAGGTATCGTCAGCAAAAATACGTGGTATTGGTATACAGACCAATTTTTGGCAGGTCGTTGACATAAATAAAAAAAGGAGAAGCCCCAAGTTGCGGCCTTGAGGTACTCCGACGGTCGTACTTACTACTTAGGTTATTACTACGAGAATCATTCACAACTACGAATTGCCTTCTAGATGAAAGGTAGCTTCTTATCAAATCGTGGACCCCGGAAACCGTAAGAGTCAAGCTTACAAAACAGAAGTTCGTGATCAATCGTATCAAACGCCATTTTTTAAATCCAGGAAAAGTACGCCCAAAGCTTGTCGAGAGTCCAGCACGCTGTGTATGTTGTCAACTAATTCACTGGCTGCTGTAAGTGTGCTAGATCCAGAGCGAAAACCATATTGATTACTGTTTAAAACTTCATGACTATTGAAGAACTCATTTATTCGGATTACTAACAGTTTCTCGAGTATTTTGCTTAGAACAGATAAAATGGATATAGGTCTATAATTACTGATCTGTGCTGAACCACCACCCCTGTGCAAGGGAATAACCTTCGCAATCTTCAAGAAACCGGGGAAAATTCCCGTAGTGATCGATTGGTTGAACACATCTTGCAACAAAACAGAAAACACATTTCATCGGGACCACAGCTTTTGTTGGTGTCAAGATCCTATATCAAGACAACCACTTCTTGCTCAGAATAGCACTTAGATTTATAAATGGCGTCGAATATCGGTATTCGGTCACTGGGTGTCATCTTAGGTCCAATTGAATTTCAAAATAGCGTCGTACACCAGATTCCTGGTCTCCTGGTCATCCTGGTTCTCATTTTTGAGTGAACACCCGTTAGAAGTCTGTTCATTATCTTCCATTTAGGCAGTATTATACTACGGTTATCAATAACACCAACCGATGATGCGGTTTAATTATGGGAATGGGCAAGCAATTTGATGAAACCTTGAGAACTCTTTACAGTTCACTAGTGCGTTCTGTCTATGCTGTGTACGAGTCTTGGAAGGATATACCGGTTACTTTATGAGAATCTCTGTTCGCTCGTTGGTATTGCGCCATAAGAGCGGCGTCGAAGGGACATTATTGTCAGAACAGCACATAAAATTCTAACTAATTTCTCATGATTTCTCAAACATCTTTCACAGCTACCTTTGCAACGTGAAACTTCCTTGGAGGCATCAAAACTCACAAGATGGTAAAAAGCTATAATCTATCAATTTTATTTAGTTTGAGTTCTAGAGCAATTTTGTGTCGCTTTGTCGAGCAGTGTTAAACATAGATTAAGATTTAGAGCTCAAATTAAAAAAAGGAAAAGCTATAGCATTTTAATCGTTCCTGTAAATTATGGTAATACAATATGTTATAAAAATGATTTTTAGGCTGTTTGCATCATTTACGACTAGAAAATTACATAAAGAAAAAGAGCAAAAATCCCGATAAGGCGAAAATTCGTAAACAAGCGACTTATTGCGGTGTAAGAAATACCTTGTCATATTTCATTCGAGTTTTTAGAATATGCTAAACCTTTAACAAAATACAAAGGTTTCTAATGTTAAACAGATTTGGTAAAGTAACTATATTCAATCGTTAATGATAAATTAAATCTAAGACTATTTGGGAATGCTGCTCACCGCCAAATTGGTGCAAAAAAAATTTTGATTTTACTCTCGTTTGAAAAATATTATTTTTCGTCTTCGCTTTTATTTGCGAAACGCGAATGGACTCAAGTCTGAAACCGAAAAGCCATTCAATATTGAGTGAAGTCGAATTTCGAGAAGAGGGCTAAGAAAAAGTTAAAAGTAGCGGTAAGTAGAGGAAAAAAACATTTCCTAATGATATACTGGATCAGTTCGGGCACCGTTATTATTTTCTCCGTTCGTTGATGTTCGCTACAAGCTACAAGCTTCATCTGTGTATTCGTTATCATCTATTTATAGTACCCGAAGAGTCGCTTTAACATGAAATGAACCTCGACGCTCTGTCTGGCGGAATCGTGGCATTTGCACTGCAGGACCTATCCTTTCTCTCGCGGTATCTGTCTCTCTGTCTCGTTATTTCTCATTTTTCAATCGTTGAAATAGTACCCAAAGAAACTCACAAGTGGAAACAATTTACGTTGTATGCAATTCTGAGCCGCCAGGGCGTAGGCACCATAATTCGCCTTTTTAATGTGCTAATGTTCCATGGGGATTATGTTGGAGTACTTTTTTGTAAAGGACGCTTATAGTTCACGGAAAACCTCTTATGTTGATCCAGAAATTATTTCGTCATTACTATGTGACTCTATAAGCGAACATTGAATGAACCACAATTGTGTTTACTATTGTTAGTTTGATTTGAGGCGGAAAATCACATAGATTAACGTTGCCTAATCAATCCTTATTCTGACAGACAAATCCATTAGCTTCCAATTCAAAATTGCATTGTTATCACACAACCAATTTAATGATCAGTGATTTAACTCTAAGCCGCTCGATAACGGCTTCCCGTTAATGGTCACTCAGTAAATGTATTATTCACTATTTCGTAAACATCGCACATTATCTGCAAACGGGAGTACTTGTTCTAAAGCTTAGAGCTACGTTCCGTGGCCACACGCCGAGCGAGACCCATTTTGGCATGAAGCTGGTGGTCTGCGGCTCAACGCTCGGAACCATACTGGGTGGTGATTTGATGAAAGGTAAATATTGGGCTATCATTCGCGCTCAAGATAGGCCCAACCAGATGCTATCTATGATGCCATTAAAGCTAGCGATACTCGAGCCTGACTCGTTAACATCGGCCGGCGCCGTCTGTGGGCGATCGACCGCATTGAGTCCTTTGTAAAAGATTATCTGGAGCATTCGGGTACTAGTGGGAACGTGGTCTTCTGTGATGTGTCGAGTGGCTAGCCCCGGCTGTAGTCATTCACTGCTATCGAAAGTAAACATCGACTTCCATCAACGTTCGGATATTGGGTTTTGCCTTGTCAGCTGATTCGTGCGATTGTGAGTCCGGGCAGGTTTGGAGTTTGTTGCTACTGAGAGAAAGTCGTTTGTTGCCAAATAGTAGCCATCTATGGAATGGCGCATTCGGGACGTGCCTTCGGGTGTTATGGCAAGTTTTGACGGCTTTTACTCCACTCGGGAAAGCTTTCTCGGATAATGTAATATTGATAACGTAGCCCGAACGTAGATTGTGTGCTGCTTAGCGAGGAAAGGCAAAATCCAGGAAAAAAAGGGAAAATCTCGTCCGAAGGAAAATAGAAAGTTTCCCGTAAATCCATAAAGTAGAGCAGAATGATGAAGCCAATCTGAATCACTGGAGAAACAACACGCTCTTCGCTCATCGCCTTGGCAATGACGATGATGGCGTTGTTAAACAGTGCAGAAACTTGGCAACAAAATTGGTGTAGCTGGCAAAATTGCATGCATAGTTGATGAGTTGAGTATGATAACTTACGGGGGAAATCGAGCTTAATTTAACGGGACTCCAACAAAAGGCACACGATGATGAAGATACTTTGTTTGCATCAATAAATAATTGCTCTTTCAGATCCACCGACCGACTTTGCAGGCAGAGTTAGTTGATTTTAGCGGGAACCTTTCGCAGTGACTAGTGCGTCTTGAAAAGGGGAAAATGTTTGAACATTTCAATCTAAGGAATTTGAATTTGTTGCAATCACACTGCAAGCCAGTAAAATAATGTAAATTCTTGCATCAATAATTTATCTGATGGCCTGAAAACGCACCTGAACCTCTTGCGATATTCGAAGCCCCCAAAACCCCGATTCGTGACAAGGATAAATAACAGCAACATGTCTTGTCACGCAGCGGCAGCTGCAGCCATTGCCAGCTTTTGTGCAGTGTGCAATGGAACGGCACCGATTCATCCCCGCAGTCAAGCAAACGTCGTCGTCGTGACGGAGAAACTTTCCCAGAATAAATAGTATCCAGCACAGTGCCTAAGTACTCTGGCACCCTTATTCAGCACCACTTAAACCAGGCACACCGTCAGCTGTTCAAAAAGAGGAAGAACAATCACTTCGTTGCGAATGATTGTTCAGATCCAACGGACAAGCCGTTCCTATTCGTTACCGCTGGTGCTGCCGGAGTCGAGCAAAACAAGCTCTTCGCATCCCGCTCCACAGGCGCGCGCAAAACCACCGACGAACATTTTACCCAGGGCGGCTTTGGCATCCCCGTTGCTGTAGTGTTTGCAGTGCACCTGAGTACGGCAAGACTAATGACTGCTGGCACTTTTGTTAATTGGGAAAGTTTTTCGCTGCAGGTGCACTTCTTGGATTCCTGGCGCAACCTTCAAACCGCACCGCAGAAGCTTGTCATCCATAATCGTGCTGTCGATGCTGGATTAGGTCAGTAGGTATTCTGGGGTCGCAAAGTTTTAGTTCATGAATACTGTTCTGTTTATGTTGCGTGGTTTCAGCTAATTCCCTTTCGACCGAGATCCCTTTCAAGGATTTGTTTGTCGTCGAGTGTCCCTCGTTTTTTTTTTTTTTTTTTGAACCTGAAAACTGGATGACTGTTCATTTATGTACTTATTATCTGATCATGTATTATTTATTCTTTGTCATTTATCATTTTTATATTTTTTTTTCATTTTTATAATATTCATTATTATTATTTATTATTTATTATTTATTATTTATTATTTATTATTTATTATTTATTATTTATTATTTATTATTTATTATTTATTATTTATTATTTATTATTTATTATTTATTATTTATTATTTATTATTTATTATTTATTATTTATTATTTATTATTTATTATTTATTATTTATTATTTATTATTTATTATTTATTATTTATTATTTATTATTTATTATTTATAATTTATTATTTATTATTTATTATTTATTATTTATTATTTATTATTTATTATTTATTATTTATTATTTATTATTAATTATTTATTATTTATTATTTATTATTTATAACTTATTATTTATTATTTATTATTTATTATTTATTATTTATTATTTATTATTTATTATTTATTATTTATTATTTATTATTTATTATTTATTATTTATAATTTATAATTTATTATTTATTATTTATTATTTATTATTTATTATTTATTATTTATTATTTATTATTTATTATTTATTATTTATTATTTATTATTTATTATTTATTATTTATTATTTATTATTTATTATTTATTATTTATTATTTATTATTTATTATTTATTATTTATTATTTATTATTTATTATTATTTATTTATTATTTATAATTTATTATTTATTATTTATTATTTATTATTTATTATTATTATTTATAATTTATTATTTATTATTTATTATTTATTATTTATTATTTATTATTTATTATTTATCATTTATTATTTATTATTTATTATTTATTATTTATTATTTATTATTTATTATTTATTATTTATAATTTATTATTTATAATTTATTATTTATTATTTATTATTTATTATTTATTATTTATCATTCATCATTTATCATTTATCATTTATCATTTATCATTTATCATTTATCATTTATCATTTATCATTTATCATTTATCATTTATCATTTATCATTTATCATTTATCATTTATCATTTATCATTTATCATTTATCCTTTATCATTTATCATTTATCATTTATCATTTATCATTTATCATTTATCATTTATCATTCATCATTTATCATTCATCATTTATCATTTATCATTTATCATTTATCATTTATCATTTATCATTTATCATTCATCATTCATCATTTATCATTCATCATTTATCATTTATCATTTATCATTTATCATTTATCATTTATCATTTATCATTTATCATTTATCATTTATCATTTATCATTTATCATTTATCATTTATCATTTATCATTTATCATTTATCATTTATCATTTATCATTTATCATTTATCATTTATCATTTATCATTTATCATTTATCATTTATCATTTATCATTTGTCATTTATCATTTATCATTCATCATTTATCATTTATCATTCATCATTTATCATTTATCATTTATAATTTATCATTTATCATTTATCATTTATCATTTATCATTTATCATTTATCATTTATCATTTATCATTTATCATTTATCATTTATCATTTATCATTTATCATTTATCATTTATCATTTATCATTTATCATTTATCATTTATCATTTATCATTTATCATTTATCATTTATCATTTATCATTTATCATTTATCATTTATCATTTATCATTTATCATTTATCATTTATCATTTATCATTCATCATTTATCATTTATCATTTATCATTTATCATTTATCATTTATCATTTATCATTTATCATTTATCATTTATCATTTATCATTTATCATTTATCATTTATCGTTTATCATTTATCATTTATCATTTATCATTTATCATTTATCATTTATCATTTATCATTTATCATTTATCATTTATCATTTATCATTTATCATTTATCATTTATCATTTATCATTTATCATTTATCATTTATCATTTATCATTTGTCATTTATCATTTATCATTTATCATTTATCATTTATCATTTATCATTTATCATTTATCATTTATCATTTATCATTTATCATTTATCATTTATCATTTATCATTTATCATTTATCATTTATCATTTATCATTTATCATTTATCATTTATCATTTATCATTTATCATTTATCATTTATCATTTATCATTTATCATTTATCATTTATCATTTATCATTTATCATTTATCATTTATCATTAATCATTTATCATTTATCATTTATCATTTATCATTTATCATTTATCATTTATCATTTATCATTTATCATTTATCATTTATCATTTATCATTTATCATTTATCATTTATCATTTATCATTTATCATTTATCATTTATCATTTATCATTTATCATTTATCATTTATCATTTATCATTTATCATTTATCATTTATCATTTATCATTTATCATTTATCATTTATCATTTATCATTTATCATTTATCATTTATCATTTATCATTTATCATTTATCATTTATCATTTATCATTTATCATTTATCATTTATCATTTATCATTTATCATTTATCATTTATCATTTATCATTTATCATTTATCATTTATCATTTATCATTTATCATTTATCATTTATCATTTATCATTTATCATTTATCATTTATCATTTATCATTTATCATTTATCATTTATCATTTATCATTTATCATTTATCATTTATCATTTATCATTTATCATTTATCATTTATCATTTATCATTTATCATTTATCATTTATCATTTATCATTTATCATTTATCATTTATCATTTATCATTTATCATTTATCATTTATCATTTATCATTTATCATTTATCATTTATCATTTATCATTTATCGTTTATCATTTATCATTTATCATTTATCATTTATCATTTATCATTTATCATTTATCATTTATCATTTATCATTTATCATTTATCATTTATCACGCATCATTCAGCAGTGGCGAGAAGATTGAACCCTAAATCCCCACCGCTCTTGGTTACGCTACTTTCTTTTTTTTAATAAAAAATTGTAGCATTCAGAAGGCAACAATTTTCAGCATATATTTGTATATCATCCAAGAACACACAACTTTGTAGAAGACATACAAACTGGTACGTCCTAAATAGATCAAATCATCACCAAAAATGTAGAAATATGTCTTCAGAATATCGTTTATTGATCTTCGTATTTAGACAATCAGTTTCCGATTTTTGGTTTTATTTTTGACTTCTTATAATTACGAGTCGAAAGTATCTTTGAATACAGGTCGGAATCGCTTTTTCAATTTCAAATATGACTTATCTACTATGGTTTACCTGATGGAAGAGAACATCCATGAAATACGTAACGCTTGATGAGAAAAGGAAGGCATGGCTAGCTGACAAAAGCGTTGCAACCCATACGGAAAATTTTGAAGATCTATACAGAAGGAGAGGAGGTTGAAAATAGTTATTTTTGTGCTATAGAATTATTGGACGTTCCCTAATCGATTCAAAAAATTTGGAAAAATTAGAAATAAGCAAAAAAATGTTTGAAGGGATGAATCAAAAAGAAACTAGTTGACATCTCAATATACATTAATCAAAATTTTTCTTAACGTATGACTGCAATTACAGTCATACCTCGATATAAGGCAACCTCGATATAACGTAACTCGATATAACGTAACTTTTACCTCGATATGACGTAACTTTTTTTAATTTCCCAGAATTAAACAATTATTTTTGAGGTGTATAATGTTCCGAATAAATGTTTTAAGTAAGTTATGCAACCAATAAATACCGTAAAATGGAGTAAAATTGACATTTATTTTTTCAATGTTTTGTGACTGGTTATATTGGTCTACGCAAATTGTCTAAAAGAGACATAAGAAGGGTTTATATATTCTTTTAGTTGCAGGGAAATAAGTTTTTGTGCACTTTTGAGTAACCGTAAAAAATTTTGCATCAATAAAAAAAATTTTTTTTCGTGCTTCGATATAACGTAACTCGATATAACGTAACGAAAATAAAAATAAAGTAGCCTTATATCGAGGTATGACTGTACATCCAAAATAACTACAAGATGTTATTTGTAACAAATGTTTTCTGTGACTTTTAGGGAAATGAGTCAAAACTAAAATTATTCTTACTTGTTCGAAAATAACATAACATGGACGGAATGAATTCCACTGCCTACTTATTCTGACTCAACAAAGTGCTTTGTTTCGTTTCTCTTTCTCGAGACTGCGTGGTTCCGCCTTCAATGCAAAAATCTACGCCCAACTCAATACAAAAGACTGCGTGTATATAATTCAGCTTCATTCTTGTTCGTCACACGGTAGCGAGTGGAGTATGGCTGTTAGAGATACGCGGCATTAGGAAACGAGTGCTGCGTACGAGTCAACTTCAGGCACTGCGGAACACCTAACCTTTATTTTGCATACGCAGAGCGGAGAGCAAATTTATTATGTGCGGCCAAGCATAATATTCGATGCTACCGTTGGTACGATCATCAGCGTTCTGTATCACACATTTCTATTTGAAAATGGATTTACCTAGTTCTTTTCAGAACTATGAATGCTTGAAGATAGGAGTTATGAGAATTTGTGCAAACACTACTAGTGTGAAATGTTCATGTATTTCTCAATAATCATTTTCACAATAACGACCAGCGCACTGAAGATAAACGTTTATCGTAGCAATATATAACCCTCATTTTAAAAAATTTCACTGCTAAATCAGGTTAGTTTCCGGTTCAATTATAATCAAATATCAATAACGCAAATTAGGTAATCTAAGAACCAGAGTTATTTTCGCATCGGGAAAGCACAAACTTTCTTCTGGTGTCAATGAAAATCACTCAGTAGTATCGAAGGTGTTTTGTTTCGTTTCTCTTTCACGAGACTGCGTGACCACGCCTTCAATGCAAAAATCAACTCGATACAAAAGATTGCGTGTAGAAAATTCAACTTCATTCTTGTTCTTAACACGATAGCAAGTGGAGCCCTGTGTTAGATACACGGTGTATAACAGGCAGCCTTGCCAGGTCATTTTTTCATTGATCTGGAAAAGGCAAAAAAAATCTGGCAGTCATTTCGTGGGGCAAAATTATTTTCCCGTTTTTTTTCGGATAAAATTCTCGGCGAACGCAACATTTAAGGTGACAAAATTGAAAAATTTGCGCCAAATTTAAAGTGATGAACTTTTTGCGAAACAGAGAAAATAAAATATGGATAAAATCTGGAACATTTATGAAAATTCTGGATAATTGGACATCAAATCTATCTACCTGGATACATGTTCAAAAATCTGTATAATCCAGCTTAATCTAGATACCTGGCAACGCTGATAACAGGCGTAGTGAAATATGTTAATCAAGAGTACGCCACCATTTCATACAACCCCTAGGGCTGTATACCTTGTAGTATTTTTACTGTCTTCTAAGGATGTTTTTTGTTGCTGTTTGTCCGTGATACCTATCCGCGCTGGCAGTCCGGTAGCCACATTGAGCACGGCAACAGAGCATCACAAAATGAAACGAAAGATGTACTTCGTGTGTCGATTCGGCATTATTTGCAGGATGTCTTCGGGATTGCAAATGTAGAAAAGAGAAGAAGCTGTTTTTTTACAGACGTTCGTGTTCGCACTACACAAACAGCGCATTTCAGTTACAGCCCGAATCCACCGGAAACATTTTCCCTCTCTTCTTTTATTTGCCTATGATGTGTGACAGCTGTTAAAAAAGGCTGTGGGAAGAAACAGCGTAAGGACTGCTCGGCACCTCACCGATTGCCTTCGTGCAAAGAAAAGCAAACTTGGCAATAGAGCGGCTGTACACTGAAGAATGGGTGTACCGCAACCGAATGTTATATACAACCATACATGCAATCGTCGACATGGGAATAACACATGAACAGCAAAGAAAAAAAACATTCGTGTATGTGGAACTAGACGGCAACGTTATAGTCGCACTATATTTTATCTGTCGACTGTCTTCATTTTGCCAATACCACTACTGTCATAGAGGGACGCTCTCGGATGTCCTCAAAAAACTGTCATCACTTAGTACATTTTTCCCCTGCTCTCAACAATGCATTTTTCAAAAGTGTGCGTAGCTCTACGTCAGTTATGCGGTCATGTCTTGGATATAACCTCCTACCTTTTTCTTTCAACTGTCAATCTTTGAATTTAGACATTCAATTTCTTATTTTTGGTTTTAGTCGACTTCTGGCTATCAAGTTTCGATTTTTGTCATGGGATTATTGACTTTCGAATTTTAATATTTGATTTTTGTTTTCAAGCTGTTTCGTTGTTCAATACAGGGGGTTTTGGAATTTCGGCATGCTGTCTAATGAAATGTGTTGATTGCCGTTCGCTCGTCATCGACGTTTCGGTCATTTTATGAGACCATCCTCAGGACCTACAATATATTGAACATTTCACGCTACCGTTAGACTTATAATAGGACAAAACTTCATTATAAAGGAAAGCCTTGGTGCTACATTCCGATTCCGAACTTGAACTTCTGTTTATTTAAACACAGACTTCGCAGCCGACTGTTTAGTGTACAGGACAATTGCGGGGCTAGCGCTACGATCTTACTAACAGTCTCTCCTGAGCCGAGACTCGAACCTACGACGACTGGCTTGTTAGGTCAGCACCGTACCTCGAGACCATCTGGGAGATTACTTCACTTTACTATACAACATTGGAAAAAATACACTCCCGAAAACGGTAATTAACAGTTTTCTCGTTGGAACGACAATATTTGTCTTTCGACTTTCAATTTTGAGCTTTATTTATTGAATTTTTTCTTTGGCCTTCGGCTTGTGTCTTTACATTATTAACTGATGATCTTCACTTAATTTTCACTTTCGACTAGTGAGTTTTTACCTTTGACTTGAAACTTATTTACCTCTGGTTCTTTTCTTTTTTACTGTAACGTTTGTCACTTGAATTATGATGTTTGATTTTTCATTCATGACATTCGACACATTGTTTTCGAGTATTTAAAATGCAACCTTCTACGTTTGATGTTTACCTTTTTTAAATGTTTTTTTTTTATTCTAATGTCATTGATTCGAATTAGTGGAGATGAAATTGCGTAAAAAAATTATTTTAACTCGATTTAGCTAAATTCATTCACCATCCCGCTCGGCTTCACAACCTTAGTGTTATAATTTGTTTTTATGATGATGATGATGATGATGATGATGATGCCTAGAAACCGCTAGTTCAGTTCTCGGTCATCACCGTTGAATGTCGCTCCTCTTACGACAGGACGAAATTATACTGGCAGACCGTTTTTATGCTTTTGTGGTATAAGGGAGAACCGAGACTTCATAATCGTTTATAGTTATCATTTGTACTTATCTTTAAACCCTAATAGCTGGTGTATGAAGGAGAAGCAGCTTTAGTTAATAATCGATTTGTATATTTTTTCGGCACTTAAAGGTTAATTTATTCATCCAGTACAAAGTCTATCACGTTCCAACGGTGACAGAGATCAGTTTGTTCTTGCTTGAGAACAAAAGCTGTGCAAAAGTTGAGCTGTGTTCTTTTTTTCCCGCTGAGTTGACCTTACCCCCAGTGTCGTGCCGGGGTGTAAGAAAAGAAATAAACTCTGAAACAGTAGCGGGAAAACAAGGCTACCTGTCCGCTGTTGTCTACTTTTGAATCATTATTTTTATTTCGTTTGTGCTCCGAAAGGAAGCGTCACGTCTTGGTCTAATTTGCTATTGCTGGTGTTATTTCTGCTGTAGCTGCTGTTGCCCCCAGGACTACTCAAGTGCCAAGCTGCTTGCGAAAACCGTATCCTCATTCTTTCGGATGCTGCGTATTGTTTGTCTTTGTGTTTTGTTTTCCCGTAAGCAACGAAGGTTGTGACGGCGGCGGTGGCCGTCTGGTTGGCGTAAGATGACTACATTTCTTTCAGCAAGTGTTCTTCGAATGTACACCGGAAGGAAGACTTGCTTTTCACTGTGGGTTTTTTTTCTACACTGACAATGTTTCCGCCGGCTTGGAAGCTGGTGCCACTTCTGCCGCAACCCAGCACCGGCTGCATATATGTATGCATTCGCTTTTCGCTCATTCATTCATTCGTTTTGCCAGAAGTTTGCGTTTAATTAAAGAATCATGTAAGCACTTTATCATTAGTACCCGCTGTTACAAGAGTACCCCCGGGGTGTTGACGGCAGACCCAAAACCGGAGCTTGCAGTGAGCGGTACCGTTGCGGAATGTGAAAAGGAACTTTCCAGTAGAATTAATGTAAGAGTGCGGGTACCTTTCCATCTGCCACAGTTGTCGAGATTCTATTTATTTGATAATTTATCGTGGGAACATGTCACCACTACAGCACTAGAAGCTGTACGACTGAAAACGGTGACGAGACAGTGCAAGCAGATAAGTTATTTTTGATTATAATTTTGAATACTCATTATCAAAAGAGTAACAACGAAATGTGTAAGGTGAAATTCGAACATAAATATATCAATTTGTTTACTATCTGCTACTCTCAATCGAGAGAGACTGTTTCAATTCTCTCCAAAAGTATTTTAAGCAGTTTGAACCTGTTTTGTAGAAGGTGTTCTTCCACTTGCTTTCGATTAATGTTTTCGTTCCTGTCATTGAAATTGTCGATATTGATTAAAATTTTGAAGGAGCTCATGTGAAAAAATATTTGGGTTACGAGTGCTATTAAAAGTCTTAATTATGACCTACAAAAACAAACGGTCACTTTTATCGTTCAGTAAGGAGCGTGTGCCTTGCGTGCCTTCATCACGCTTTAGCTTAGTTTAGCTGAGAAAATCTCGAAACTGAATTTAGGCCACTATAGTGGGATCAAAGTTTCTGTGACCCGCAATTCTCCTCCAATAGCATTCATGGAGTCAAAATGAACGGAAACCGGGTCAATAGAAGACGAGAATGGAAAACTTGCACACTCTCTAAATGCAGCCACTGCACACCAGAGGAGCGGATGAAACCGGGGAAAATCCGTTTCCATTCCGTGCAAAAATACTGACGTGGAATAAATCACCTAGTGGTGACGTGTGGTAAATTGTTAGAAGTCACAAGTATTTTGAATCGTGATGCACAATAACAGCAAGAGGGAGAGCAGCTTTTTTATATGAATTAGGTTCGTTTTTTTTTTTTGTTTTGTTCTCAGCGGCGAGAAAATTTTCTATTCAGCACACCGATGAAAGTATGTCCGTGTGCGGTCGTGAAAAATTCGAAGTTTCCCACATAGTGCCATCGCCAGTGTGAAATACGATGGACACCGCAGTTGGGAAACTTTCATTGAGTACTACAGCGAGTCAACTCTCATGGTGAAACTTTTTCTACTCGTGTGTTCTATGAACAATGAAAAGCTGGAGACCTTTTTTTCCATTTCCCAACCAAAATGAGGTCCAACAATTCAAAAGCTAAAGTATATTATGCTCTAGGGGTTTGAACAGAAGAAAAAAGTGGACTTGTTTACTAATAGTGGGACATTCATAGGCTCGAGGCGTTGAGACGAAACGCCAGCAACAGCAGAAAATAACCGAAAGAATACATGCACTGGAGTCTTGAGTCACAGTCCCAAATACTTTGAATCTTGGAAACCATTGAATTTTGCCAGAAGATGAAGTCAAAACGCGTTGCCTACAAATTACCGCTATCCTGCGCGATATCCGGGGCGCACGTCTTTTCCGCACAGACAAATCTTCATCCATTCCGGTTACGATCCCTACACCACCCATTCGTTCATTAGCATTCTATAATATGCGTGCATAAATTTCCAGTCGGGGAAGACGCACTGAATACAACGGTTCGACCGTGCTTGAAGCTGAATCGCAAACGAAGCCCAAGGACTATGAGCTATTCAGTGAAAGAAAGAGACGGTGGAGCAGAATATGGGTTATTGGTTTTTTTTTTTTTTTCGAGAGCAACGCACTTGACGGTTTGCAATTCTCCAATATCAGCTTCTCACTCTGTGCCGGCTGATACCGAGCACAGCTGCCAAGGGGTAATGGAATTTCCAACCGTAGTAAACTTCCGTGATGAGGAGTCACGTCTCACAGGAACGAAAACAGATTCAACTGCCTTGGAATTTTCTTGTGAAACTGTCCATTTTGGACTCTGAAAGGTACTACAATAACTGTGAAAATTGGCTTTCAATGCACATAGGAGTTTTAAAATTCATTTTGATGGTCTATTTATCATTATACTTACAAACTTATTTTGCTTCTTCAAGCAGTTACAAGTTTTAAACTATTTTGTTAAAAGTTGATAAATAAATACTTGTTTTAAAATTTTGTTTTAATTTTACTTAATGAATAATAAATACAAGGTTCTTAGACAAGAATTTGCACGACACAAGAAGCATCTGATTGAATGTAGTAAAGTCAAATGTTGGTTGTCATTCACATTAAGTTAGTACTATTAGTACTAAAAGTGTAAAAGATTCATCGCGCGAAAAGGTGCACCATCCAAAAGCTATTCAGATAACGGTACTAATGCACGGGGAGCGGCTAGTAAACTTCAGAAACAGACGAAAGATTGCATCGACCGGTGTACTGATTCCTTTACGAACACCATCACTAAGTGGCGTTTTAATCCACCAGCGGCTCCCCATATGGGTGGGCTTTGAGAGCACTTGTTGCGCTCTCTGAAAGTCGCGTTAGAATCCTTTGTGACCGCTCCAAGGATGCCGCTCCATGAAACCTCCGAAACGACCGTTCACCTACATACCGCTCGAATCGGAAGCTCAAGAAGCGCTGACACCGAATTATTTCTTGTTGGGGAGCTCTGCTGGTATTCGACAGAACCGAATTTAGATACGAATTCTAAATCCTACTCGGGGTTAGAACCTTACCAGGATCTGGATTGACATATGACTTTGAACCTAGATCTAGATCCGAACAGAATCAAGTTTTTAAACAGAATACCCATAAGTATGTGAAAATAGATCTAGATCTTTATCTGGTAATGAACATGGAATATGAAAACGAATTTGCAATTAGGATATGATTCATGATCTGAATCTCATCCTAGGGGCTTCAATTCTGGAAATGAATCTATATGTGGGTCTAAGTCAGGTTTTGGGAAGAGATGAGGATTTCAATTTAGAGTTAGTATTAAGTTTCGATTTCTATTTGATTTTGAATTTAGATCGAAACTAACTCAAGGGTCTATAAATCCAAATCTGGTTCTGAATCTGTATATGTATATGGATCTATTGAAACTCAATTTGGATTTGGTTCTAGTTCTAGATCTGGTTGCAGTAGTAAAATTGATTCTGGTTCTGGATCTGAATCTGATTCTGCACCTGGTTCTGGTTCTAAATAAGATCTTTATTTGCAACTGAATCAGAATATAAATCTGCATCTGAATCCAGGTTCTGAATCTGAATCTGAGTCTAAATTTGATTTAACGGGGCTTCCGTTCCTAATCTAGATTTGACTCCAGTGGTAGTATTGATTCTGGTTCTGGCTTTGATTTTGGTGTATTTAGAACTTATTCAAGACTTTACTTTCGATCCGCTTCTGAATCTGAATCTGGATCTGGATCTGGATCTGAATATAGTTCTGAAATTTGAATTTGAACCAGGGTCTGGCACTAGCAAATCTTAATTTAGATTTGGATTTGGTTAAAGTTCTGATTTTGTTATGAAATTTGAACTAAGTAAATAACTCGAACAGAATTAGGACCCAGATTTGGATCTTGAAATGAATTTAGATCTATATCCAGTCTTCGGAATTAATCCTTACCAGGATCTGGATTGGAATATTAGTCTGAACCCGGGTCTGGATCTAAATCCAGACCGGATAATGTTTTCGAATAGAATACAGATCAATATGTGAAAATATATGTGGTCCCCGTGGTTCTGTGGTTAGTGATGACAGTCAACTAGCTCTCCCACACGGTTGTGATGTCGGGTTCGATTCCCGATCAAGTCGAAGATCTGTTCGAGCTGGAAATTTTCTCGACTCAGCACTGGGTCACGGTGTATCGTTGTACTTATCCTACAACATGCAAAATGTGCCAAAAACAATATCGATAACGAATTCTCTCATTTATCTTGTTGATCGAGAGCGCGATAAGCCCTCCAGACTAGCATGCGATATTGTTGCTGTTGTATGTGAAAATATATTTACATCCTAATCTAGGAATGAAACTGGGTATGGATAAAAATCTGAATCCGAATGTGAATCTAAACATAAAATATAGAACCGAATCTGCAGTTCAGATATGATTCCTAATCTAAATCTTTATTCCGGATTCAGAAGCTCCAAATCTGAAGCTAAATTTAGATCTTGATCCAGATTTGCAATCTGAATTCATACCTTGAATTGCATTTGGATTTGAATGAAGATTGGACTCGAATCTGAACTAGTACATTTTAATCTTAATCTGGTTCTACGCAATTCCAGATCTTGCTCTAGTAGTGGTTTTGATTCTGGTTCTAATTCTGATCTGCAGAGCTATATTTGGATTTGGATCTGGTTCTGTTCCTAGTTCTGGTTTTGGCTCCAGTAATGATTTTCTTTTTAGGGAATTCTGTTTTTAAATGTGGTTCTAGATTCTGATCGGAATCCGGTTCTGTTTCTCGTTTGGTTATGGATCTTAATCAGCACTTAGAAGCAAATCAAGATATTCAGGTATGGTTTTAGATTCATAGTAATTTGATCTAGATCCAGAACTCGGACGGAATCAGGATCTGGATCTGAAAATGAATTAAGATCTGTATCTGAAATTATTGGTCGGCGTGCAGCCAATCCGAGCCAATTGCCATAAACATTATTTCGAGTAATCTCCGCTCAATGTTCAACCATCCCGTATTATTTTCTGCAAGCTGTTACAGAGAGCTTTTGTTATAGTACCATTATGAAGTTACTTATTTTGGTTCTAGTTCTGATCTGATTATCTGCATCATAAAATTAGTCAAGACTTTGGTTTGAGTCTGCTTCTGTTTCTGAATTGATTTAAATTTGATTTAAATTTGGATCTGAGACTAGTTCTAAATCTAAACCTGGATCTGAACCTGAATCTAAATTAGAATCTGGGTCGGACTCTGGAAAAAGCATATCTTAATTTGTATTTTGATCTGGTTCTGAATTTGGCTCCAATAGTCTATTGATAAGACCGTGGTTTTGAACGTGGTGCCAGATCCAGACCTGATTCTGGTTTTGAGCTGGTTGTGGATCTGGAGTTCAAATCAAGGTGTAGATTTGAGTATGGTATTCAATTTATATGCGGAACCTAAAGAGGACCACTCGTCAGATTAACTTAATTTCTCTTAACATAAATCGGAATTTAAAATGTTTGTGATACAGATGGGCTGCATAAGATATTTTCCGATGGAATTTTTTTTTTTGAAAATTCCTTGAATTTTCGCATAAATTGAGTTAATCTCGTGAAGGTCCACCACTATAGATTAATTTACCTAGATCATGAACTCGAACAGATTCAGGACCTACATTTGGAAATGAATTTAAACCTATATCCAATTTTAATAAATAAATGAGAGATTTAAACCAAACCCAGATATGGATTTTATATCTCAACATGAGTTTGTATATTCCCAGGATCTGAATTTGTATATTAATCTGATTCTTAGACTGATTCGGACCGAATCGAATTTTCGAACAGAATAAAAAGGGATCTAAAACTAAATCTAAATTTTTATCTGGAAACAATCCTGGATCTGAATCACAACATGAATCTGCGTCTGAAACGTTTGCGTTAAAAAATGGACATTTTTCGGATGATGTTGAAAAAATTAGAAAAAGATAATTGAGTTGGATAAATTTCCCATGAAAGGTAACTGTTAAATGTTAGCTTCCTCGCAGAAAAAAAGTACGTCCTTGCCTGTGGGCTTCCGGCAGTTAACCGGAGCATTCGCCATGACGGACGAAAACATGCGTGTAGGCATGTTTTTTAATTCTATCGTCGTTTAATTTATCAATTCCTCCTCAGTTTTCGCGACAAAATTGTTGGAGTAGATCTTACGCTTCAGGCTTGACCAGAAAACCTTGATGGGACGCAACTTGGGGACGTTGGGCGGGTCCGCCAACTTTGGGAACCACATCGATATTCAGCAGCTCCACGGGACGGGACGGGACGGGACTGCTGCTTCCTGACATGTATGTCCATGTTCACCAGGTACTTTTTCACTATTTGGCCGGTTGCACTGACCTCCCGACCAAGCGCACGCAGCGATGTAGCTACTTTTCCCTCGGTCTTCCTCTCCAGCATCCTTTGACGCTTCTTGTTGCTCAGGATCGTCGGCCGTCCGGAACCGGGCTTTCTTTCAATGCTCTGATTGTTGTCCAATAGTGCCAAGATGATGTAGATATCGGAACTGGCGTATCCGGTGTCCAGGAGCGGCTGCACGATGTCCTTTGTCGACGCAACGGAGTACCGTTCTTTGAACGCGCACACTTCTGAACGGAGTAGCTTCACTGTTTTCGCCATCGCGGTTCGAGTTCGACTGATAGAGCTATCAATTTTTTTCTGCTGACTAATGGGTTAATATGATTGATGCTGCATGCGTAGTTTCGTCAGTGCGTGTGAAGGTAAACCTATGAAAAATCGTCAAATTTTGTCCATTTTTTAACGCAAACGTTACATCTGAAAATAAATAGATTTTGATATGGATTTAAATCTGAATCCAAATATAAATCCGAACATGGAATAAGAAAATGTTCCTGCTATTAGGATAAGAATCTTGAAATAAATCGAAGCCCAAACACAGTGGCTTCGAATATTGGAATTAGCTCTGGATCTAGATTTGCAAACTTAACTTATACTATCACCTTTCTTTCGCCAGCCAATGCATGAACTTTGTAATAACCCCGGTCGTTGAACGATCGTTTTTTGATACACGAAGTTTACCTTGGGAGGAAAAAAATTTTGTACTTTTCGGGAAAAACGTTTCCGTTTGCACTGAAAACAAATTACTTATGAAAATGATCGTTAAGATACCCGCCACTCTACTAAACTAATGAAATAATTTGAGTTTTTGTGATTTCTGTTGATCTGCTGGTTCGCTATTCTTTGCAAAAAACAAGCGTTTCGGGGAAACGGCCGTTACTCTACAAATAATTGGTATTTATTAAGATCAAACGTGTTTTTTTTTTATTGTTGAATAGCTGAACATTCAGATAATAAGTGCTTTTATGCAATAAAAAAGGAGCTACGCGCTTAAAAAAATTCCAAACTTTCCTCTCTTATATAATGCTTACTTTCCCTATCACGGTCGACAGAATTACATGCCAAGTACACCAGGCATGCACTCTTTAACCTATAGAAGAGCCTGTGTCTGCTCAAACCAATCATTTCACTAATAGATGGCAACTAGCATGGTTCTAATTAAGTAGCAGCAGTAGCATCAACGGTAGGTGTCGTAAGGCACTTCCGTTAGTAAAAAGCTTTTCGCGGTAGTGGCAGCATCAGCAGTAGGTACATCGGTCGGTACTTCCTCCAAAAGAAGCTGCCATATTTTGACAGCACACAAACGCTGTGTGATGCTGGCAATCAAAACCTGTCAAAAAACTTCGAAGAATTACGACATAACCGCAGGTGTGCCTCAGAGCAACATTTTCGGATCCATCCTCAAAAGTCTGTTCAACTTAGACATTGCTAAACTATATGGTGGTGAAAAATTGCCCCTCCCGTGTAACAATATTGGTCTTATCAAAGAGTAATTTATACACTCTCAAAAGCGCCAAAACATTCAATATTACCAGTTATGTTACGTGGGCTGTTTGCTGACGACACTGCGATTTTGACGTGGGACTACGTCTTTGTTTACTATACTGAGATGCATTCTGTAAAATTGGAAATGAAACTGGCAAATGTTGCGTCAGATTTCAAACGTCAATAACAGCATAACCACATGATGGATAACAATAACTAATAAGTTGTTGGATAGATAATATGTAGAACAATTTTGTAATACACTAAGGTCGCTTTTTACGCGGCTTTTTTTACGCGGATTCCGGAATTTACGCGGTTTTTCTTACGCGGATTCCGGAATTTACGCGGTTTTTTTTACGCGGATTCCGGAATTTACGCGGTTTTCTACGCGGCATGTATCCCCCGCGTAAAAAGCGACTTTAGTGTATGCTAGTTATCACTCTAATTTCATTGCTAAGCGGTAAAATTGATAAAAAGTTTCAATGACAAATTCACGCGAATGATAAACCAATAACATGCGAGCATTCCTAGCACAGACGACGTGAATGGACACCATCCGTTCCCTGTGATATTCTCTGTATCAATATCGGAATAAAAATTGACAGAGTCTCCCCCCCGTCCTAATAGGTCAATTTATTTTTGCTTCCATGAGCTTAGACTAATATGATGTCTCGAGATAAAAGTTTTCCGGTAAGTTTGGAACAACCCCCATCCTTGAACAATTTCTATACCTGCTTTCAGAACCTAATAAAAACTGATGTCTTGAAAGAAAACATGCTGGTAAAAGCAACAGTACCAGTGGAATGAAGAGCCGCAGGTCTTTCGTCGTCTATGATTGCAGCGGTAATCTTCTATTCGTACATTTCAGCGGTACACTTCTATTCGTACTGCAGCGCTATTATTCGTACTGCAGCGGTACTATTCGTATTGCAGTGGTTCACTTTTGTTCGTACATTTCTATTCGTATGCAATCGAGGAAAAGGCTGCTGTTGCTGTTGATCATGATTGAAAGTTTATCTCATAAATATGATTACCATAAATTACTCAACAAGAATTGTAAGATTTTGCAACGGATCTTTATTTAATTTTATCGTCGATATTCACTAAATAATCGTGACCGGATAGTATCTAAAGAGTAAGTTCTCAAATAAACAAAAAAAAAACAAAACAAAAAAAAACAAAAATGGAATTATTGATTGCTACGTTTTTTTGCTGGAACTTGTAAATAATTTTGTTTAACATATCTTCTTAGGGGCTTCCATATTATTTTGAAAGTAAGATCCATATTATAGATTTGATTTAATCAGAGTTAAATAAGACAAAACCATTCATTAAGATAACGTAAGTATTATGGGATTTGGTTTTTGAGGATATAGAGTTAATTCTGACTTTGACGCATTACGAGAAATACTTGGTTCTATTTCAACAAGCACGATACGCTTGTGCCTTGTCGAATACATGTTGATTGCACAAAAAAATACTACAGGCATAATATCGCCAAATATAAACGATATTCTTTCGAGTGTTGTTGAATATATTTCGAAAATTGATTTCCAGGGGAGGCTGAAAATAAAAATACGTACAGTCGCTGAGCAAACACATTGATTCTGTGTGCAGACTCTGTATATTTTGTAACAAAAAATCCCCTTATTACAGTGTTTAGCCCCACGTCACCATTTCATACAACCCTAGGGCTGTATACCTTGTAGTATCTTACAATGGAGAAGTATTCAACGCTATGGTTAAAAAGCTCCAAGTGATGCTAAGAGTGTTTGTCCAGTACAATGATGCAATACGCTTTGGCCATCTGAAAAAACTGTGCAAGCACTCACCTTCTGAACCTGCAAAGAGTACAAACCATTTCCTGCGGATGATCCTGAAACTCACATTCCAAATCAGAATAGCAGATATCATCAACAAGCAATCGTCACTCTAGTAGAAAACTTTCTGAATTCGTACATGGAAAATTTAAAAAAAGAGCATTAAATTCTTGTACTAGACTCATCCCAGAGCTTCACAATTGATAGGTTAGATAGGTGGGATATAACTAAGGTGTCGTACACAAATTACGTAACGCATGAAGGGGTGGGAAGGGGTAGTGTCGGCGTTGCTCATTGTTACGTAAGGGGGAGGGGGGTAGTAGAGACAGTTACGTAACTGTGATGTTTGCTCGAAATTGAAAATTTCGGAGGGGGTTCAGGCTGATCACCGTTACGAAATTTTAGGGGGGGGAGTCATGTCGAACGTTATCTATCGTTACGTAGGGAGGGGAGGGGCTTTGAAATTTAGATTTTTTGCGTTTATTTTTATTTGCGATTGCAAATTCAATCAATAAGCTACAAATCTAAAAACAGAAAAGTCCAACAAACAAAAATCAATTACTGTACTAAGAAACAAATGATTTGTTATATCTTTGAAAACTAGTCCTTTTCCTTTGTTTCTTCCAACCTTTCTGTTTATTCTGTGTTTTTTTCAAGCGTAACAACCAAATGTTTACCTTGCGACAAATCCTCGATAAATTTCGAGAATACAACTTGCAGACGCACCACCTGTTCATAGACTTCAGGGCAGCGTACGATTCAGTTAAGAGAAATGAGTTATGGCAGATTATGATCTAACATGGCTTCCCAACAAAGCTGATTAGGCTGATACGTGCCACCCTCGAAGGTTCTACATCAAGCGTCAGGATAGCCGGTGAGATATCGGACTCGTTCGTGACGTTAGATGGTTTGAAGCAGGGTGACGGGCTGTCGAACTTATTGTTCAACATCGCATTGGAAGGTGCTATACGGAGGGCTGGTGTGCAGAGAAGCGGCACCATCATTACGAAGTCGCACATGCTTCTCGGTTTTGCGGACGATATCGACATCATTGGTATCAACCGTAGAGCTGTGGAAGAGGCCTTCGGACCTCTCAGGAGGGAAGCTGCGAGAATAGGGCTCATCATTAACTCTGCCAAAACGAAATACATGGTGGCTGGCAGAGTGCGTGGTAGTCCGTCGGAGGTTCGTGCTCCGGTGGTGCTAGATGGGGAAACATTCGAAGTAGTCGACGAATTTATTTACCTAGGAACATTAGTGACATGTGACAACGAGGTTAGCCGTGAGATAAAGAGGCGGATAGCAGCCACAAACAGGGCCTTTTGCTGATTACGTAACCAGCTAAGGTCCCGCAGTCTGCAAATCCGTACTAAACTTGCACTCTATAAATTCTTCCGATTCTTCCGGTGGCTCTCTACGGCCATGAATCATGGACGCTGCAAGAGGCTGATCAGCGAGCTCTTGGTGTTTTAGAGAGTAGGATTTTGCGTTCAATCCTTTGCGGCAAACTAGAAAATGGAGTTTGGCGCAGACGCATTAACCATGAAGTGTACCAGGCATACAAATCGGCGGATATAGTTAAGCGGATAAAACACGGCAGGCTTCTGTTGGCTGGGCATGTAGCGAGAATGCCGGATGAGCGTCAAGCGAAGGCTATATTTATAAGGAATCCCGATAGAGGTCGTCGACTTCGGGGTAGACCCCGCACTCGTTGGATGTGTGCTGTCGACGAGAATGCACGCGAAATAGGTGTTAGGGGCGATTGGAGGATAGCAGCCCAAGACCGAGGGACATGGCGACGTATTCTGGATTCGGCACTAGATAGATAATCGGTCTGTCGCTTTAAAAGTAAGTAATTATGTTCCAGTTTTGTTTGTTTGCTGACTGAACATTTTTGTTATTGTTTTTTTTTCTTGTGTTGAAATTATTATTTATTTTCAAATTGTTTTTGTTTTTGTTCCAATTCTTTGTCGTTTTCAACTTTGTTGCTCAACATTAGCAAGCGATTTTTTTGTCTAGCAGGATTTTCGCCTTGATTACTTCATCGTTTTCCTTTACATTCTGCTGTTGTCTGCATATTTTAGACTTTCTTTATAATTTACTCGGTTATTCATTGTTCATTGTTGTTTGTAGACAATGTAGTCAATGTTTCTTTTGTGCCAGTTATTTGATCGAATATCCTTCCTTTTAGCAGTGAGCTAAAAGAGAGAAAACATAGTGTCTTCACTTATCATTTACTTTGTTTCTACAATTATTTGGCCAGAGCTTTTTGCTTGTTTCGCAACTATTTATTTTGTTTCTGTTTTCTTCTTTTTGTTAAGTTTTTATTGGTTGCTGTGATCCCGTTTTTTTTAACCCTCTACAATCAATACTTAAAAAAAAAGGTTATGAAAATTCATAGTGATTTTTACGAAGTCCGTCTGAAAATTATATTGGGCACTAGAGGGTTAATTTAGATTTCGATTACATTTGGATTTGGACAAGGATTTGACTCTGAATCTCTTGATTTTTTAAAAAGATTAAATAATAGTATTTGCAATCTTTGCAATAGAACAAAATTGCAGAAGCATTAAGGAAAACAAAATAAACCAGTTTAAATTAGTGAAAAAACTAAGTAAAATCAAATGAACAAAAATCAAACGAGTAAAATGAGCCAATGGTAAAAAAAGACCAATAATGAGAAAACTAAGTATATAAAAATTTAAAAAATAGTGAATAGCAAGAAACGAGGAAAAAGAAAGGATGTTATGAATAAAATAGTTCAAAAAAAAAACAAGGTAACAGAATAGAGCAACTGCCTTAAGAAATGTTTTTGAATTTGTTGAAAAACTAAAACATCAACAGTTTCAAATCTAACTAAACAAAATGAACTTGGTGAAATTACGAAGTGTCACAAAATAGCAGAACTTAAGCTAATAAAGACAATAACATATGCTGAGAGAAAAAAATAAAAAAGAAAGAGAAGACCTAACAGATTAATTTATCAGCGCAAATAATTTAACTCCTCGACGCTCGCAAATCTGTCAGCCATGTCAAATTCAATAACTCAGTGTCACATATTATTTTAATTACCCCGGCCTCCCGAAATCAATCAAACCGAACACGACCAATCGCGTTGATAGAGAGCACAGATGGGACCTAATGTGACGCTACTAATGTGATAAATATAATAGACAATGTCACAGGCCGGGCCCGTATTTCACGCAGCCAACTCATTCGGTTTACCACAGACGTAAAAGTCGAACCATTACTCACAAGTTTTGCCTTTCACCGGGGTGGCACCGGGCAAGCACCCTTCAACCCGCCAACCCGGGTCTGGAGCCATTTCGCACCCAGTGCAAATAATGATCGAATAAATTTTGCTAACGGTTCGCTATTTCTCCCGGAGTAACATTTTCCTTAGCGCTTTCCGCAACGCACAACCGGAGACGTGGGCCATGTGTTTTACCATCTAGGCGCTTCCGGCGGCCTGTTTCTTGGGCTTACGGCAAGGCCCATCAGAAGCGGTGCTAAATATAAGTGGCAGAAATAACTCTTTCGTGCAGTCGAACACAAGCAGCAGGCAACTCTGTTCCTAGACAAATAAACAAAGGGACGAACGGGGAAAGAGTAGAAAACATCAGCTTCCCTGCGAGAAACAAAATCGAATCGAAAAACTGAACAGGAGGGTTGCCCTACGACCGAACCTAACCTAGCAGAGCAGGCCATCCACTGAGAATGGGATTAACGACCGGTGGGGCTTGGCTTTCTTAAAGATGAATTTTGGCCGGTCGTAAAAAATAACTCCACTCCGGGGGGAAGGCGGGAACTCGAAAAGGTTGCGAGTGCCGACAGATCGATCATCGGTCTCTCTATTGAAGGACGGCAACTAATTCCGAGAGGTCGTGAAAAGTTATTATAGTCTTTCTTCTCCCGGTTCAGTGCTTGGGCGGCGAGTAAAGACTTAAAGTCGCTTGGGTCGGTGAATTTTATTGGCGGGCATAAAGTTGACACTTAGCTGGTCACACTTGGCCCAAGAGCTTGCTGCCATTTTGTGCACTCTCCGAAAGGTCGGGTTGAACGGCAGCTCTGGGGTGAGTTTTGTTTGTAAAGTGCAGTAAATTCAGTATTGAGAAATTTGAAACTATTTCCAAGTGACCGTACAATCTGTAGTTTATTTCCGCCCGGTGACAATAACTATAGTTTTGCAGTTGCGTCAGTTTTATTGCATTGCTTTCGGTACCTACTCGAAAGCAGACCACTCTGAGTGGACTTTTCTAGGAAAGCTGAAAAGTTTTTTTATTCCTATAGTATAATAATAATAACGATAATATTTGATTTATTTAAAGCTCTGTTTCCACAGATAATTGAAAAAAAACTAATCCTCCGCGGTTCTCGCGATGCCATCCAGCCGAGCTACAATATTCCACAGAAAGCACAGAAACCAACTTCCAACTGGCACAGAAATGCCATTAACAGTTGAGTGATGTTATTTAGAGTTTATGATGCGTAGAGTCTGGTTCAAAAGTTGGAAAGTAATTATTTCCCTTTGCCCTTAGTCCTCGGGGTAGCGATGGGAATCAACTGACGAGTCCCCAGAGTATAATAATTAAGGAAGTCAATTCTCGGGAAATAGGTTCTCAATGCCACTCGAAACGCCGTAACGACTCTATAGTGGGGATTGGAGGTCTTAAGCAGTGGTAAATTTTGATGAAATTTTCGGTTAATTTTTTACGATGCCATCTGGGCGTTAAAAGCCGAAACGAGTTTCCGCTGTAATGGGATGAGAAAGGGGTTTAAAAATGGTACTATCGGTACTAAATCGTAGCAGCTGACACACAACAATCATCTTTCTTCCATCAACCATCAACATCAACAAGCACTTTTCGAGTAGCGAAAGAGGTATTTAATAAGGGCGGGACTCTAGCAAATCCATTAATTTTGATGGTTCTTCTGACTGGATGATAACGACTTAGGGCGACCACTGTTTCGCAAGTTGCATAGCAGACGAAAAGGAAAGTGCGACTCATAATTAAAGGATCCAAGAATTTATACTTCAATTGGGTGAAACTTCTTAATGAGTTTTTTTTTTCTCGAGAAGTAATTTTCTCACAGCTAAGAAGATTTAGTGCTTTAGTTGGTAATGTTGTTTGACAATTATTGTCGTATTCCATCATGCTAACAGGAAAACTTTTGGCCTATTTACGTCTATTTTTATTATATGTACCTACTTGTCCCAAGATGCAATATCGAAATTAATCGTAAATAATTCTTTTTACTACGAAACGTAGTGAACAAAAAATTGCTCTTCTCACAGATGCGTCTACCTCACCAATCTACTCGAAAGCATTCTGTTCAGCCATCTGCCATGTAGTAGTAAATTTTCTCATTTTTCCACTAACCACTGCCGGGCCATTTCCTAAAGCACATCACGTACGCACGAAACCCGAGTGTAAACCGCTGCTGATTGCCGTAATTTTTCAGCATCCAGCACCAGTAAAGCGCTCTCCGAGGCACCCATTGACACACATGTGTCCGCCCCCTGCCTAGCAAAACGTGGCCATAAAGTGGGTGACATTCTAGCTGGCCCGCGGTCTCGGCGCGCACATACGCGATACCACACCAGGCGACGCAATGACGCTTCGACTGACTGACTGACTAAAGCAGTAGACCTACAGCAGCACCGGGCGAAAACGATCTACGAATTATGTGGCCCCGCAAATTTTGATTATTAGCTAGCGAATTTTCATCCACGCAATATGAGACCGAGCTGGATAAAACTGACACCAGGTTGGTACGGTCTTATTTCTGAAACTAGATGAACTGAATGATTGGAGCCTGATTAGGTTTTTAAATAGTCTTCAACCCAATCCAATCAAGTCTGTTCCAGCTTAATTGGAGAAATTTTGAAGTAAAAAAGTATTTGATAAATTTTTCGGTAGTATAAGGTCGGTGTTATGTTTTGAATTGCCATCCTTCTTCAGATTTATCTTTGCTCCCCAACTATAAATCTCATAAATTTCATCAAAAAATGTTACGAGGAGTTTAACCAAACTTTTAATTTATTTTTGAATAGTTACTTTCCACGGTCCGATGTAGTCAAGCATATTTCTGCTAATGTTAATATCTGGTTTCCTTCGTCAATGAAAAAAAAAGTTTGTAGAACTATTACTCGTTTTATATAATTTTATTGCTTTGAATAGAAAGTAATAGTAGTATGAATAAAAACCTGACGAAGAGTAATTTAAAAAAAAACGTCACAATTTAAATATTTTAATTGTCATTTTTTATTTGACTGAAACCATGCCCAGATCTTCTGATTTGATCGGTGTGACATTTTCAGCAAAGTTGTAGACGATAATACAGTGCTTTCTCGATTTTATCAACAGTCGTTTTTGTCACTACTCGCCAATTTCATGCTCGATTTTCTCACGCTTTTTTTTCGTTTTTATCACACTTTTTCAAAAAAAAAATCTAAATCAAGTATAATTTACTTCCATTAACTAACTTTTTTTGTTTATTACTTTTTATTCCATTGAAGTATAAAAGTGCACCGTTTTACTCAAAATATTATAAATTTTTTAGTGAATACAGCACAAAAAATCCAAAACTTCACGGTAAATTTTTTTTTAACCGTGTTAAAATCGAAAAAAACTGTGTTGTCTTTCTGGAAAAAAATCTACACCGTGGAAAATTTTTTCCAGGGAACAAAATTAAAAAAAAAACTAATATTAATTACCAAAAAATGCTCATTTTCCAAAGATATTTCAATAAAAAAAATACAAAAAGTTAACTAAATATTCATGGCTATCCAATCACGTAGAAATGAGAAAAAAGTTAAAATTTTCAATAAAACTATTTTTTTCATTATGAGCTTGACCGCTCATTTCATAGTTGCTCCTTCGTGATGGATCCGAGTTGGTGAAATTTCACAACGAACCACCCTATGATGGCTAATTCGGGATTAATCTATCATCTTTCAATGTACATCAATTCAGTAGCTTCCGCTTTTGTATAGATCGACAACTGCGCCGGTTACGTCCTTTAGGCCGTTCAGTAATGAAAGAAGTGTTACAACCGTTGTTGCCAGAGACCGAAATTTCCGCTGCATCTCTAATGACTGTGACGGAAAGGAAAGTGACTGTGTCAGCGTGGTAAGTGACAGATTTTTATACTTTTACCCATTACCCATTACCTGGAGGCCAAGAACTCCATTTGTAAGAAATAACAATTATTTTTCTTGGAAGAATGTGAAGAAAATAATTACAAATTAGATACATCAGTGAGTGTTTTTAGAGATCTGTGTTTTTACATCAGCTATATATTGTTAACTAAACAGTGAGGCTTGTTTGACCTTGGAGAGTAAAAGCTACAAAAGTCAAAATTAAAACAAATTTTTTATTCCTTTTACAGTGTACATTTTTTTGGAAAGACAACTTTGCCAAACTTTGCTGAAGTCAACGGTTGTTTGTGAGCAGCATGAAGAACAAGATCGCTATGGGATGAGAGGAGCAGAAAAAGTATTTTTTTTTAATCGTGGTATAATCGAAACATCACTGTACACATGTATAGGTTGGACTCGACCGTAGTAGATTCGATTATTTATAAAAAGATTTTTTTTTTTCTATTTTAAATATGACTTTCTTCTCACACGTGTTCAATTATTATAACTATCCCGTTCATCTTATATCAATATTGTTCAAATCGGTTGTGTAATTTCTGAGATTATGAAGTTTCGTGATTACAGTCCGATTAGAATAAAATTCAGACCTTTCATTTGACACTAATTCTGTGGAAATCGGCACAGCCATCTCTGAGAAAAGTGAGCAAGCTTAAGTAGTCTTCGGATTATGTTTCTTTTCATTGCTGGATTTCCCATTTTTTAACATAACAGGCATAGTAAAAGTCCGATTGCAAAACAAATCTATAGAGTCTTATGGGCAACTAGACCTTCCATATGACACTGATTTTATGAAAATCGGTCCAGCCATATATGAGAAACATGAGTGAGATCAAATAGCCTCCATGACACGTTTTTTCCATAACTTTTGAACCACATGTCCAATCTTTATAAATTTAATCGTTAAGGGTTCTTAGGTAGCCCGTTAATTTAAAACTGATTTTATACAAATCGGTTGTGTAGTTTCTGAGATAATGAATTTTAGTGATTTTAACATATGAATCAAATTTAATAGTGTTTTAAGGGGAAATCAAATTCATTTGAGAATAATTTTGTGAAAATCGGTTTAGCCATCTCTGAGAAAAACGAGTGAGATTGAAAAGTTGCACATACACACACACATACACACACACATACATGGAATGCTCAGCTCGTCGAACTGAGTCGAAAGGTATAAGACATTCGGCCCTCTGAAACACTTTTATACCTTCGGTTTTGCCAGTGATTGTCATACCTTTCTAGGAGAAAGGCAAAACCTGAAAATCATTTTTCTTCGGGTTTGAAGGTTCACAGACATTTTCAAATAAATATGTTTGTTAGATGAAACTTGATAAATTTAAAACTATTTTCGTTAAAATATTATATCTTGAGATTCACTCATATTTTCAAACTGATGCGTGTATCTTACGTAAAATTTTCTGATGAACACGATGATACTATCAAAATAAAAATAATTGGCTGCATTTGCGAAAAATGCAAATTTAGTTTTAAGTATAAGTAGTCTTGCTTCGTGAAAGCAGAGTGTACATCCTGGAAGATCAGTGTATCAAACATTTGAAAAAACGTGCTCAAGTAAAATCTAATTACACGGATCTTAAAGCAACATTTGATCCTTTGGATCACAATATCTTGTTGGCGAAAGTTGAGCGTCTGGCTCCAACATCGAATTTGGTCGGCGGGCCGCTAGAGTATGACTTAGAGTGTCTGTGAAACTAGGAAACAGCGAGTCATACAGGATTGTAAATTTGTCGGGCGTGCCTCAAGGAAGCGACCTTGGATCGCCACTATTTCCTTGTTCTTTAACGATGTTCGTTTTGTCATTCCGCAAGAATGTAAAATACTCTACGTCCATGATTTGAAGATTTTCCTCGTCGCAAGATCTACTGACTTCAGACTGTGAGAAACTGTTGCAGTACATTGATGCTTTCTATAACTGGTGCATATGCAATTGTCTGACAGTTAGTATTTTGAAATGCCCTGTGATTTCATTTACGGACACCTATTCTATGGAGTTACACGATCTTTGGTCAGCTGCTTGGAAGAGTCACTGTAGTGAAAGATCTTGGTGTGCTCTTGGATTCTCAAATGTATGTCAGAGATCACTACACGAACATAATTGCATAAGAAATGAAAACTTGGGTTTATAATCGATTCGGCAAAGAATTTCCAGACCCATCAATATGCATATTTCGTGTCCCTCAAAGCTCTCGGTTTGGACCTCTTCTTTCTTTATTGTATGTTAACGACATTTGCTCTGGTCTTAAGAAACTAAAAATGTTAATTTATGCCGACGATATGAAGCTCTTCTTGGAAATAGAGAATGAAGAACACAACAATGCATTCCAGAATGAAATATACGTAGTCTACACATAGTGCTGTAAAAGCTTACTAAAGCTGAATACAGAAAATGCAACCCAATATCATTCTGTCAAAAAAGAACAACACCAAACACTACAATATCTTTAAGAAATTAAACTGCAGAAAATTGCGAAAGAGTTAGAGAGTTAAGAGTTGTCTTAGACCCAGACTTACCTACATTGACCATTACTAAAAAGTAATCCACTAGATAATAACATGATAGACTTTAAAGCGCCTTTGTTATAACTTTCAGAACCCGTACACCGTCAAAACACTTTATACTACTTTATACTCTTTACATCCACACACGAGTAAGAATATCATCAATGCAAGAGAGATTTCTACTAAATGCCCTTGGGAAATTCAGTTGGACGCCAATTTCTCTTCCACTATATGAAGCCCGTTGAACGCCCATGAACAGCGTCGTGAATTTGCAATAATTTTATTTGTAAACCGTATCAGTAATACTGATTTATGTCAGCCAAAGTTTTTTTTTTATGCTAACGGGAAACTATCTTTATAAGTATTTTCAGATCCGATTTCATATTATTGATAAAAATATTTTTAGGGCAAAACCGGTTTGTTTAATCGGTATAGTGTCTTCGGAAAAGTTGTAGATAATAGTTTTGTCTTTCCAAAAAAAAAACAAACTGTAAATAAAATTTCGAGAAAAATTGATTTTTTTTTATTTTTTATTTCCTTAAGTTTACGTAACTATCAAAGATTAATTAACATTGTGTTGTTATCGTGGAAAATAATCAGATTTTTAAAAAGGAGGTTTTTAGATATGTTCGATTTATAATAATTTTTTTGTAGTTTTTTGTTATACACTTACGGTGTATTTTGAAACATCATACCAATAATAAATGGTTCTAATTTTTTCCATTTTTTTTTAAATTTTGATTCTTTTGTTGATCATTTCTTCATAATCGGACAACCAATCATATAATTGATTCAACAGCCATTAAATAATTAATTTTTGTTTTGAGCAATTCCACAAAAAAACGGGCAACCGATTTAATTGGCCATTTTTGATTTGATTGCTGAAATTTTGCATAGATGTTTCTATAGACACAAGATGCCATTTCGTGCTATTGGTTTAATTTTTTTGAAGCACGCCGTTGTTAAAAATAGAAATTTAGTTCAAAAAACGACTCATTTCGAGAAACTATTGAAAAATGCTATTTTGCGAAGGTATCGATGGTTACAAATATTTTTAGGGTCAAAACGGTTTGTTTGATCGGTGTAACGTTTTCGGCAAAGCTGTAGATAATACTTTGTCATTCCGAAAAAAATATACACTTTAGAAAAATTATTTATTTTTTGAAAAACGTTAAAAGAAAAATTAAAAATCTAATTAAGCTAATTTTTTTAAATCTAATATTTTTTTTTATAAAAACTATGAAAGATCGGTCCGATCATGGAGAAATAAAAAAAAGAGTGTCTTTTTTTAATTTTTTTTTTCTTAATTTTATTTTATTTTTTTTTTTTAATATATCTTTATTTTTTTTTCGAGTGGCATATTTTTTATGGAAGGGCAAAACTGTTATCTGCAACTTTGCGGAAGACACTATGCCAATCATTCAAATTGTTTTGGCTGTAGGAATATTTTTAATTTCCAATAGAGCACTCTATGGGTACCGTAAAACGGAGCGAATAGAAACAGTCTGCGATATATCTTGCAGTGTACAAAAAATACTATAATGTATAGAATGAATATAAAAGTTTTAAAACATGGGTCTTGCCTCCCTTTATTAAAGGTGTAA
The DNA here is from genome assembly GCF_029784165.1 of Wyeomyia smithii. Classification (NCBI taxonomy): domain Eukaryota; kingdom Metazoa; phylum Arthropoda; class Insecta; order Diptera; family Culicidae; genus Wyeomyia; species Wyeomyia smithii. The sequence continues at coordinate 250,438,626 of NC_073696.1, forward strand.
CGTCCATTTTGATAAAATAAGTAATTCATTGTTTTATTGAAAAAAATGTTGCATGTTTTTATTCACCCCGCAATGGGGCGAATAGAAACACTCGCCAATTAAATACGTTTTCCTTGTTCTGATAGAAAATTCTAGTTTTAATTTGAAAAAAACAGAACAGTTGTATCATATTTATTGATATGCGAGGCAGGAAAACGATATAAAATATCAAAATAGTGGAAATGTTCGGTTTATTACTTCATGTTTGTTATCTTATGAATGAATATGTTCTATTAGAGATCTTATTAAGAACAGAAGGACTCGGGCTTGGATCAAGCATTTCCACCGGTCTGGCATCTTCCGGTATTTCATCTAGGACACGACATCCGGAAACATTTTGTCTTGGTGGAACTGAAACCTTGATTCATATCTCTCGGGTCAGTCCATGTCGAGAATCATGCAGCAGAAAAATCAGACTTTAATCACGTTTTTGGAAACTAGCGTGATTGTCTACTGGATTTAAGTCTAAAGGTAACATCCGATTTATCACAGAGTAGTTGATTCTATATTTCGTAACCGCTCGACAAGGAAACAGTTTTTTTGCGTAAAATCTCAACAGCAACAGGCGGAGCGAATACGTTTTAGTACTTATTTGTTGGTAATGCACAAAACATGTTCCAGACATCATTTTACATATAAAACATTATAGCATTTCTCAAATCCACATGTTTTGGTACAAAAAATAGCCGCTACGGCGTTGTTTCTATTCGCCCCGTTTATCTGAGAACCGCGAGTTATCCATGAAACATAGGTAACGTGGTGATAAATACCTTACGGTAATCCTTCAATTCACCGTAAAAACTCGAAATGCTTAACTACCGACCCAGTATATCACACGAACAAGTTCTAAGTGAATCAAAATGGCTTCCACAGACAAAGTTTTTTGGTACTCGGAAATGTTCAGAATTTGAGCCCCCATTTTGCATTTTTTTAAGCAAACCGACAGTAGTGCTGCTAACCCAAAAATGGGTTTGCAGGACTTGTTTACTTTTGAACTATCCAAGAAAATATTTTTTGCATGGTTCTTAAATGTAATCGAAGATTTAAAATCGCATTTTTCAAGTTCGGAAGTTTTGTTTCTATTCACCCCACTGTTTCTATTCGCCCCGTTTCACGGTAATTAAAAATATTACTTGGGAAAAGTTGTAGATTATAATTTTGTCTCTATAAAAAAATGTACCCTGTGAAAAAAAATAGAATATTCTTCAACAAAACTTTTCTCCCTGATTTTTCCATGATCGGATCGGTTGCATTGTTTGAGTAATCTTTTGTAGTTTTATAAAATATATAAGATTTTTATAAAGTGAGCTGTTTTAGATAATAAATTTTTAACTTTTTTGTATATTTTTTTGGAAAGACAAAATTATTATCTACAACTTCACCAAAGGCGTCACACCGATCAAACCAACCGTTTTGTCCCAGGAAAATATTTATAATCCTTCATATAAAATATTTAAAATACCTTCCCAAAATAGAATTTTTCAAAACCTTCTCAAAAATGAGTCGAGTTCCAAAAAATTAAACCAATAGCACCTATTGGCAACTTTTGCCTATAGAAACGTATATGCAAAGTTTCAGCCAAATCAAAAATGACAATTCATAAAAAAATTAAAACTTGGACATTTTTAGTGGAACTGCTCTTTTATTCCGTGTAAAAATGTGTTCGCGGTGTATATCTTTTTCGAAAAGACAAAATTACACTGATCAACAACACGACAGCACTACAGGACTTTCGACAAGTACGACATAATTAAACTTTCCTTGAAAAAGGCCACCAAAAACGGCCGAAACGTCGGAAAATTTAAGCAGATTGTCGAATAACATCTTCAAAAAGACTGAGAAAGCCAGATAAATCCTGTCCTGAGATATTGTGTATTCAAGCTGCTTAAATAATTAATTTCATCTAATCGAATTATTCCTTTGTTGGAGTTTTGAATCCCAGTCTCGTGCACCTCTTTCCCTTAAGTGAAAAATTCAAATAGCTGTCACCAAAAGTATCGTGTCGCATTTTTGCATAAGGCTTCTTACTGCTTTGAAGCATTTATTTGAACTTTTGTTTTGTGCGACATTTCGATAGTTGCATTGTTGCATAAGAAAGTGTACTCCAACCAATGAATCGTATACTATCATACTGCTAGTATGATTTATTTGCATTGAAACATAGCAGTGTATCATAGCAACGAAGAGAAGAAAGTGGCCACTCTTCACCAGTGTTACCTACCAAAAATTCAAGTGTAAAATATGCGGCACTGTCACTCTAAATATTTTGATGCCCATGGACGGTCACGGTACTAAATCGAAGGTCGTTTCGCTTTTGCTACTATATGTTTCTATAAAACACACCAGAGGAATAAAAATGTGCTCCTGATACAAAATTTGGATCGAAATTTTTTGATATTGGTATCAATAAAAGTGTGAGAGTCAATACGATTATAATCAGCTCTGACCATAACTGCTACATGTTCTTGTCAAATGCGGTACAGTACGAAAATAAAACGGGATAATGTGTTAACCTAAGTTTGCTTCAAATTTCAAGTTTCATAAATTTTACAAAGCTTCTGTTGGATGCTGATATTGAAACATTCAACAAACGATTCCTACTACAAATCATTTAATACTTCGATTATAACCTAGTAGTGTTTTGATGGCCATAATAAAATTAAAATTTGATTTGTTCTATAATTAAAGCATTAAAAATTTCCGCAAATATTACTGTCGCCCGGGTTGCAAAGCAAAAGCCTTTTAATGGGCCATCCAAAATGAATTTCCAATCAAACTGGTTGTAAAATCAAATATCATGACGCTTCTATAGCATAGCATCAGGTTCATCACCAACTCGTAATGATTGAGAATTTTTGATTGGCGCATAATTATTCAGCAAAATGAATGGAAACCAGGTCAGATCGGTTGTGGTTTTGTACGATTGGAGACCCTATGGTTATTATGTCAACTGGCTATTGATTGATAGTTTTATAAACAACATATAAAATTTGTTTTTGTGTAAACTTTGATGAATTCTACTGAAACTGCGTATGTCTGCTTAATAGAGTAATTATGCATGATATGCGTGTGAAGCTACGCCCTTCACTATGAGCTTGTAAACATTACATTGATTGACAACATTGACAAAATCGACAAACAACGTACTAAATTTCCTTTCGGGTCAGTCACGATTGAGTGATTATGTGTTCTTTCGTATTCGCTTGAACGAACATTCGAGCCGGCTAATTTATAGGCGAATGGTTAACAAATCACGAAAACAAACAAATCACTTTCGGAACGACGATTTCTGTCGGAGCATATATGATTTTCTGATATCCGCCGTCTTTTATGTACCCCGCCCGGAAGCTCGGAAGTAATTTTCTACCAACAGCTATATGCAGAAACTTTTCCCACGTTGAAACTAAAGCCCAGGAGGCAGCAAGCTGATTCACATAGCTTTTGTCACCTTTGTTTTAGCTGAGTGAATCGTGATAATATCAAATGGCAGTCTTTTCCTGAACAATCAAGTTCCGGCGGAGTGAATCGACAAAAAGTTGGTCTAACAATAATCACAGCTAGGTTGGGTTGAGCTCTTCATAAGAAAATTAATGTTATTTCACATCTATATTGCCAAAATATTTTCATCTCAGTAAAATTATTTAAAAAAAATTAAGCAAAATTTAAAATTGGAAGAAATTTAAACTCTGTTTCAATCGGTATGAAGAATTGCGTCCCTGGAAAGAGTGCCGAACAACGGAACAAATTAAATGGATCTTCATCGCGATGCGTTCCACTCAGTGATGCTGCCGCGGATTCGTTGACGGTGGCTCATCACGTTTTCAGGATCGATATTGGCGAGCGGCTAATTTGTCATAAAAAAACCGCTCCGCTTCAGGAAATGAAAAACCATTTTGCTTTACGCTCCCGATAACACCGGTGTACAGCGTCGGAAAACTCGATGATATCACCTTCATTACGGTCGGTGCTAGGAATTGATAAATTTTACAGCGTCATCGTCAACGCTGGCGGCATCCGAGGAGCCTTTTAACAGCTGCTGTGGCAGACAAAGACAGACTCATCACCGCTCATTGTCCGGACCGAGGGGCCGTAATTGGTCCTTAGTCAATATAGGCCGATAACAGAGGGATCAAGCTAATGGCAGCAGTAATTTTAGGCTTTGTCAATGGGAAAAAGAAATATAATGGGAGATTCTAAGTTAAATGGAGGAAGATGCTATCTTGTTAGTCCGGTTGGATTTGTTAATCTGAGCAATCAATTCTGCCTGAATTGCACAATTTCAGGATTTATTTCTGATTTTGTGTAAGCAAATAAATCTATACTTTAGTAGAGCGAAATAATTGTATTTTCTGAGTCATTGAATTCGGCACTAAAATAGTTTTTCGTGTTTCAATCAAATTTTGGTATCTAAGATTGTAGAAAACTTCTAATTTAATGACAATAATAATTTTGCTAAACTCTGCTTTAACTCAAGCTCGCTGTCGACTATTTCAACATAAGCAGCGGGGTGCGAAATAAGATGACCATCCTTCAGAGCAATAACCCTCCAGGAAAAAACCAAAACAAATCCGTCGGTATCTGTGTTGTCAATTTTAATCAGACGACGGCACAATGCGTGCAACGACGGGGACACCAAAGAGGATTTGAATTACAACACTAACCTAAGCCTCCGGATCTGTCGGGGCTATTCATACTTCATTTAACGTTGATTAGATGAATTATAAGATCCCGAAAATAAAGCTCGTGTGTTTGTGTGAGGGCTGGGTTTCGTGGCTTGGAAACAATGTTTTCATTATAAATGACAGCCGACCTTCGGATTGTTTATCCGATTGGTCAAAACCATCCGAGGATACGCGCTTGAACGGCTTAGAGGCGGAAAAACATTCGCAAATTATAACATCTTTTGTTTTGGTTTGTGCCTTTGTGGGAGGCTGCGAAAGGCACTAACACCGAACCGGAGAGCCTTGAGTGCACTGCAGAACGGCAAGTCACGACGAGAGAAATGAGAAACTCACTAGCAGTAATGATTCACGATAAACATAAATAATGACTACAATAAACTCGTTTTATTAGAGCAGTGCTTGCTAACGCTAAGGTGCACGAAAGAAAGCTTTTCTTTGTGTTTCCTAAGCCAATTCAAAATGAGACTCAATGGCGTAGGATGAAAAATATCCGCTGAGCATAAAGTGACCGTTGAAAACAGCAACGTAGAATAGATGGAAAATGAGAATCCAAAATTCAAATTCAAACCAATTTAATCCACGTTGAACATTTTTGATAATTTTAACATTTTGGCATTTCGACAATTTTTGACATCTTTGACAAATTTTACATTGTGAAATGTGTTGTGCTCAACTCATTTTCACTGCTTCAATTGAAAACACGTGGGCTCCTTGAAAGGTCGGTTGATTTTTCGATCTACCGAGAATTGAAGCTCAGCACGAAATAAACAGAACTTTGCCTCCTTTGTCACGACCACATATTGTAACTTGCAAATTCGATTGAAAAGAATAGCGATGTGATGATGAATAAACCCGTCTTTATACCTATTGAGATAACTTACGCAACAACTAGGCGGCACGGCGTAGGTGGTATAATGAAAGAATTGAAAAAAGGGGAAAGACTGCGCTGCACACTGTATGCAGGTTTACAGACGAATGTTGAATTTGAATTCAAATTCGAATTGTTTCCCAATTAATGCGAATAAATTTTATTTATCGAGCTAGTTTGAATGTAAATGAAATTTGTTTGTTGTGATTGAGACAGTGTTACATAGTAATATGTAACACAGAGTAAACCGCCAAACTGATGTAACTATACAACTAGGACAATACCGATTGCGCTTCTTAGCGCCCTGAAATAATTTATTTTAAGTCATTTATTTTAATATTACCACTTCAAAACATTGCAGATAGAAAACGGCCAAAAAATGCTTTGTGTTCTCTTCCAATATTTCATCTACGATGCACTTTCCCGCTTCCCCGCTGTTCGCTTTGGTAACAATCTATCGACGTGCGTCGTGTACCTGTATTGCATTATTGCGGCCACGCGATCCAAATATGAGTTTTACCCACTTTACTGCGAAAAAAAAATATTGAAAAAAAATAATTTCATAAACTGGATTAATTTGTTTTTATCCAACGAGATATCAAGTACCAAAATTCGTTCAGCAGTAATAAATCTATAATCTTTCATCAAAGTGAAACTTACTTCTACGTCAAAAGTAATTATTCTTTGCAAAATGTTCTTGTAATTCATAACAGTTCCTCTGCTTGTTTCGAAGCCGGGAGGTGTTGAGAGCATTTCGGTTGCACTTGAAGCGCCATCTACCGACAAACAAAGTAATAAAGCTGTTCGGTGAAAAATGTGTCCTGCATATTTTGCAAACCTAGATTTGTGTGCGATTAAATAATAGTATTTTTCCATCTTTTTTAAATCGATTTTTTCAGCTGTTGAGATTGGTCATTATGATTATTTTGTTCAAAGCTTATGTCAACGTGACACATTGGCAATACCCGTTCGAAAATAATTACCATTCGATGCGCTAAATAACCGAGATTTTCAATAAAATCGAGAAGCAAATAGATTTACTTTTAAAATTTGTACAGATTAAACGGCACCTAGCTGTTGAGATGAATAATGGAGCGATTACCCTAGTTTATTTGGAAAAATTCCTATAATTCCTATTCCTTCCTAAGTTTAAAGCATTGAAGAATACTATAAGCAGTAGTCAAAGGACGCGTATCTGCGATTTGAGTAAGATTGGTTATTTTATTCCTGAAAAATGATAGTAGAAATAAAGGCCAACTTATTTTTTCTCTTTTTAATAATTTGAAGTGATTGCTGCGACTGCACTGAAACAGTTTTTCAAGATTATCAATTATTATTGTTTTGTATATTTATATTTTGATTACAACAGCTGCACAAAAGAATTCCAGAAAATTTTTAAATTCTGCCAAAGGAAATTTGAAATATAACCTTTTATTGTCTTACTTTAGACGACGTTATGTGTTAAACTGTGATCACCTTTTACGTTATAGCTTTTACTCATGATGTTTTACATTTTTCAATCCTCCTACAAAATTGTGTGATTTCTATGGGCCCATATTTTCGCTAATGATAGCAGAACGCCAGTTTCAAAAATAACAAAGATATTTGAAAAGTACGGATTTTCATACAAAAAAGCCTATCAGACAAATGATTTTATATTCTTTTGGAAGTAGAACAGATATCATTTCAGAATAATAAGTTGTTATCTGCGCATTTTTGCATACCAATGAGTTTTTTAAAGTTTAATTAACTATTGAAAACTGACAATGGTTGAAAAGCTTTTATGTTTTGAACCATAGCAAGGGGAAATGTTCAGCAATAATATGGATTATAAAAGATAAAAAATATGCAGAAAATCTAGGAAAAAAGTTATTTTGAAAATTATGATTTATATAAGATTTTCATATAAAACTACCATTTTCAATATGAGAGACAGTGGCTCACACACTCACTTTCAACACGGATCGCGTTGCAGTAAAGAAACGTGTGCGAGAGAATATTGATGGGCGAGAATAGGAGAGAACGACTTAGGAAATTAAGTTTTTTCTGCTATCATTAGCGATGCCGCTTACCGTGCAACGCACGTGCTGTTTAAATAGGCCGTTGCGAAGTTCAGTCAACGATCAATTCGAAAACAACTTTTGTAATTTTGTTTAGCTGTTGGTCCGAAATGTTTTGTTTTCTTGAAAAAAATCCCCATGCGAAATTCCAACTCAATCGTGCAGCAGCCTCTTCCCCAGAGGTACAATCTCAAAATTCCATTTCCACATACAGACAGTTGATGCAACCTTCTTTTGCATTGTCTAGAATAGTACATTTTTGTCTGATGAAGGAACGTCAGAATAAAGTGCTGATTCTAGACACCTTGTTTCCCACGGGAGAAACAACTTCGACCGCATGGCAGCGCAACGAGTAGGCAACAATGATAAAAAGCAGGCGGAAAATTTGGAAAAAAATTGTTTATCTCCGGGGTTTCGATAGAAAGGGTCTTTATTTTCTCCGCTCGCACGAAGAATTCTGTGTTACAAATCCCTGTCAAAGATCTTTAAGATTAACTTAGCCTTTGCAATCGGACATCCGGAAGTCGTACCTCAAGCGGTTGAAGGTTTACTTTTTTGGCCGATGAAAACACAAATAAAATTTTTGGTATCGAAAATACTACAAGGTATACAGCCCTAGGGGTTGTATGAAATGGTGACGTAGGACAAATATAAATATTGATTTTAACTCTTGTTTAACATATTTCACTACGCCTGTTATGCAACGCGTATCTCAGGTATAAGGACTCCACTTGCAATCTTGTTAAAAACAAGAATGAAGTTGAATTTTCTACACGCAGTTATTTGTATAGAGTTGAGCGTAGCTTTCTGCATTGAAGGCGTGACCACGCAGTCTCGAGAAAGAGAAACGAAACAAAACACCTTCGATACAACTGAGTGATTTTCATAAGCACCAGAAGAAAGTTTGTGCTTTCTCGATGCGAAAATAACTCTGATTCTCAGATTAACTAATTTGCGTTATTGATATATGGCCGATAACGATGTTCGAGTGGGCACGAAGGAACAATTTAAACGGAAATTTAGCAGTGAAATTTTTCAAAATGAGGGTTATATATTGTTGCGATAAACGTTTATCTTTGATGCCCTAGTCGTTATTGTAGAAATGATTATTGAGAAATACATGAACATTTCACACTAGTAGTAGTTTTCATAGTTCTGAAAAGATCTGAATCCATATTTTTCAACTAGAAATGTGTGCTACAGAACGCTGTTGATCGCACCACCGATATACTCGAATACTTTGCTTGGCCACACATAATAAATTTGCTCTCCGCTCTGTCCTCAGCAGTGCCTGACTCGTACACAGATCTCGTTTCCTCACGCCACGTACTTCTAGCAGCCATATTCCACTCGCTACCGTATGACGAACAAGAATGAAGCTGAATTTTCTACACGCAATATTTTGTATCGAGTTGAGCGTAGATTTTTGCGTTGAAGGCGTGGCCACGCGGTCTCGAGAAAGAGAAACGAAACAAAACACTTTGTTGAGTCAAAATATGTAGGCAGTGGAATTCATTCCGTCCATGTTATTGTTATCCGTGCTCGGGAAGCAAAGCAATAGCGAGGGGAATATATGGGAAAGTTTGACCTTGGAACCTATTTTCACCATCAGGTAGTGAAGCAACAATGTTGAACATTATATCAAACAATCGACACACATTTTATCTATCCGCCGTCACATAAATGACTAAGATGCATTAAGTCGTTCGCTTGTTATAATCGTCTGAAATCTGACGCAACATTTGTCAGTTTCATTTTCAATTTCACGAGATGTAATCTAACATAGAAAACAAAGACGCAGTCCTACGTCAAAAAATTTTTTGCCAAATATTTTAGAAATCGATCGTCAAGTCAGAAGGTTTTCGGACAGTAAGACAGAAAGTCGATTTTTTTGAAATATAATTCTGAGAAAAAACTAGATCTCGAAGTTTTCTGCATTGCTAAGACATTTGGTTTATTTTTAAAATGAAGTTTTTGAGATCATTATTGTTTTTATTTTTTTGTTGGTATTCGAAATAATAATGCAATACATAGTTAAACACTTAGAGAATTTTTATTATCATAAGTTGAAAGTTAATTATAATTACACTTTATTTTTATTTACTCAGAGGCCTTCAATTTTATTATTGTTTTAATTACAGTTGAAAACTTCAGGTCGGTGTTTGAGTAATGTTGTTTTATTTGAATTTTGAAATAAATTCTTTCTTTATACTTGGTTGATTTGGAGCAGAATTTTATTTATCTCTGAGATTTTTTGTTTGTTTGAGAGACGTAGTTGCATCTAGAACCTATCTAGAAATTATCTAGAACCGAATAATTGGTTTGCAGTTCATTTCGAAAACTGCTGCCGGATTCATTGTTTTTTATTCGTCCAAAGAGTAGAAAAGTTTTAATAAGGCTGATACAAATTTCAAATTTTTCTTATGTCCAAGGTGATCAAAGTTAGCAAAGGGGGTGGCAAAAAATAAATAACACCGAGACGAAAAAAAGAAATATCTTTGATCAAAGTTTGTGTGCAAATTATGACGTTTGTAACTTGCACTCAAATAAATGTTGAAAAGTAACACTTTAATATTATTATTATTTATTTCACTTGCCTTTTGACGACACTCTCGCTGTCACTGGACTTGTTTGATGCTAAATAAAGCAGTTATGCTGTCGGAAAGCCAATAAAATGAACAAAACGGTTTGAGCTTTTTTTTCTTCTCCTTCAAATATTCACATAAAATGACAAAAAATGACATAAAATCGTTTTGATATATCTATTTTTCTCGAAATAAACTTCAAATACTGTGGTTATATAATAGGACAAAATCTTTGAGCAATTGGTGTACCCATTAAGCAGATGCAAATAATCAAAGCACAAGTGGAATGCTGCAATAATATTGACTAACAGGTTTCTGTGCTCGAAACACGTTTCACATTATGGTGTTATCACATGTTGGTGAAGTGCGTAAATGTTAACGAAGTAGAAGCAAATTCTCACCAAACAAAATAAATATTTTATATTGGTTCCGCTTTTGTGCTTTTTAATAATAAGTTGTATAAATGTTCTTTGATTATTGTTCAAGTTCCAAGTAATGAAATTTGTCGTAATCTATTACTAATACTTATTTAAGACTATGAAAAATCATGTTACTTGGGTTCCAGCTAACACTAGCTCCTTCCATTGATATTTGTTCGTGATGCAGAGGATTTCTCGGTCCTTGACATTTATTGACAGCTTCGATAATCTTTCAAAGACGACATGCATCAATAAGCTCACACTTCCTCCAGATCTCTAGTCTTCATATTTACAAGTTTCACAAAAAACCTTCTCCAGCAGAAACATATTAATATCTCAACCCCTACATACATAACCGCGCCAGTTAATTTATTTCAATGACTGTTAACATCAGGCACAAAAGGCACAAAATGTTCTTTCACACTTTCGCGAAGTTGCTCCATCACGACGGCGGCATTGATAACCGATACTCTCCGATCCGATCCATCTCGCATGGTGCTCGTCTCAGGATGCAGTGTAAAATCAGTAAAGCTTTCACAAATTTTCCTCCGGCAGCTCTTGGGCGAACGATGTTTTCTACGCAAACAAGAGGAAGTAATATGTTATAGCTTATCCGCTATCGCTTTCAACAAGCGCGCCCGCCCTGTTTCAAAGTGAGAAACGAGACGCCCACTCCTTCGCACGTTCTGTTCCTTTACAGTGTATAACCACCCATTGCGATCCGACGGTTTTGTTTTCGACGGATTGATACGGTGCAATTTTAATAATTTGTTATTCATTCGAGGAATTATTTTTACTTGTTGATATGAGCTACATGCAGCGCTCGTAGTGTGCCGGAGCCACAAACTGCTTGGGTTGCCAGTGGGCTAAGTGCTTGCATCATTAAAATGGATGCTGCAGCCGTCAAAATGGGAATCCAACTTACTCGAGACTCAGGCACAGACAAACACTCGGCATATTCGCGAGCGTTCGCAACTGTGTACCGATCATCTCGTATCAGCGTCAACATCAGTATCAACCGGTTCTTTCAACTTAACCCAGACTTTTGCTTCATCATCATATCCTACGTGCTATTGGAGGTGGAAATCATTATTAAGCATTCCAATTCGAGCTTTAAGTTAAAGTTTATTATTATTCTAAAAACTTATATCTTCTATTCGTCGGTAAATTCGTCCATTCGACTCTAATTACCAAGATTCACGAACAGACCAGTGCTTGAAACAAGTAACAGCTATTTAACAGGCTCAACTCAAGTGCACAATAAATAGAAAGGATTTACCGTGAGAGGGCAACTCGGTCCAGCCAGGGTAGCTCAAGGCAAACGACCTACATTCTAATGATCTAGCAATTTCCGTTTATTCCCCTGTCCCTGTCCACTGGCCGACTCTATACACTTCGAAGCGGAAAATAAAACACGAACCGATCCCAACCACAAATGACACACATTGACCTTCGTCCAAAACCAGAACGATTCAATGATTCAGTCAGCAATAAAATGCCACCACGGTACCGAGTCCGAGGGTGACTGCCAGTACGCGCAATATCCGGCATAATGAATATTTTATTGAAATTCCGTAGCCAAAATTTAATTTACTCCTACTCCACACCTGGCCCGGTTCCACCGATGAGGTCGCTTTATTGCCACCTTGCTCCAAGCAAGACCATATTTGCGAGCATGTTCTCGTCATATATTCATTTAGTTGATAAAATTTATGATCGCAATTCATTATAAATTAAATAAATATCAAGGGTGGATCGACCCACCAGGACGGGGAGAGAGGACAAATTTTGGCACCTACTGTGTGCTGCTGGATCAGGTGCTACATACCGCACACGACACGCGGTAAATGTCAGAAGTTCAGCTGACGAAAAAGTAGATCCGACAGTGGCTGCATTGCGAGATTGTTGGCGTGAGTCGAAGTACGATGGTGGCTATGCATAAAATTAAAGAATGAAGCAATTTTTTTCATCACATCAGTACTTGTGCAAGGCTTTGGAACATTTTCGAATTCAAGGTCCCTCAAAATACTTGCTTTCAACGATTCCAAAAAATGGACAATAATTTACTGGAAAAATATAGGTAATAAAATAAGGAAACGCACGGAATTTAACACCAAATAAAAGCCATACATAACGATGATCCAACAATTGCTGAAGAAATCATTGTAGACGAGATTCCATTGTAAACCTGAAATAAATGTTAGATATCTATGCTGTGCAATGCTACATTAGATACTAATTTTATATTTTTTGTTTTCTCGTTTCAGGTAACAACAAAGCATATTTAACTTTGGAACATCATCTAAAAATTTGGTAGTGTTTTCTTTGCTACGAAAAAAATGTATGCGTGATAAAAATAGTATTTGATCAGAACAATTCAAGATTTTTTGCATCACAAATAAATTTCAATAATTTTCCAAGTAAAGCATACGAAACCATTCACTCACCTTCCGCTGTACTCCATCTAATCCAGCGATTGGAAAGGTCATTGTGCGATAAACAGCGCAAAATTCCAACCACCAGCGAGTACCGACTGGTTTAATTTGAATTTTTATGTTTCACCCACCCATGTGGAACTCGAATCAAATTATTCAGCCAAGGAATCAATAATGCATTAATTATGGTTTAATTGCTTATCGATTGGCGAAATGGGTATAAATTTGAAAAATATGCTGAATAGTCGAGTCGTAAACGAAGGCAGCATCGAAATGACGAGGTAGATAAAGCGATTAATTAAAATAAATTTATCGAAAGAAACCGGAACCCTTCAATTCGAAACAACTCTCAGATAATTATTCACCTATATTGTATTATTTTGAGCGGAATTGCTATTCAAAATCTGAATACAATGCCGAGTATGTGACTCATTCCATTTATTCAAAATCAATGTAATAAACTATCCTATTTAATGGGCTAGCAAAACGATAAATCTGCTCGCTAATCACCTCAAATCCGCTGTCAATCGTCATTCTTTCCAGTCCGGAATAATCCTTAAATAATGTCCTCGTCACAGCGGCTACAAACACGAATCGATTACGTCTGAACAATCCCGCACTGCCGCCGCCAATCTAAATCAGCAGCAGCAGCAACAGCGTGGTAGGAGGGTGAAACAAAAACTGTTCTGTTTATTTCAAAACACAAAACCAACCGACCCTGGCCACTTTCCGCACTCAATAATTAATGAAATTATATTGCGCCAACTGGGGCCATAAACATAAACAATCGGGCCGCCTGCTAGGCCATGAATGGATCGTACACGTGCCTACGGCTCACACTGTGGGCCCTGATGCGAATTTTTATTCTTTTTTCGTCTTAAATTTATCACAACACTTTTGATTTATTGTAATTTTTTAGTTTATTCTCATTATATTTGACGCTCAAAATTTTTAGTGTCAAAAAAGAAGAAGAGACACTTTATGAGGGTAAAAAATAGTTGAACAGGTTGTTTATAAGACACGACCGCAAGGTCAACGAATAAATACGACAGTCTGTCTTAAGTTCATGTATTTCTTGCAATAGGTTTTGGAATATGATCGATATGTTCCTATGTTGACCATATTGAAGGCAAAATGAAAAGAGTTTATGTTAAAAATTGTGAAGTCATTTGATTGTGCGTGCATCAGCATGCAGTAAAATTTTTGTCTGTCACTCCTCAAAACATTGCGGATAGTGGTAAAACTCAATTTAATCCACTGTAATACAGAAGATCATTGATTCTTCTTTATTCGTCTTCAAAAGTCCTCATATTAATAGACCCAAATAGGTTCAATAAGAAAAGTGCAAGTTTTAAACGAAAACGACAATATGCCAACTTTGTGACAGTTTGTTCGTTATTCATTCTGTAAAGTTACTACAAACCAATCACGGATGCTGTATTTTCATATCAAGATGCTTACAGTTCATAAGAGTAAACTCATTTTTACTACTTCGATTAAAAATACGTGGGCCAACCTTTACAAAAGTACAGCCTTTTTTTACTATTTTCTCAGAATACTTTATCTGTTGCTGTTTGTCCATGATACCTACCCGCGCCAGTCGTCGGCTACTCACATTTAGAACGTTTTGGGAACAGTGCAAAACAGTGCAGTATGAAATCTTTATTTGAGCCGATAAATTGGTTTATGCCATTTACTTTTTAAAGATAATTTCATTCAAATGTTGGCCACGGCTTTGTTTTAAATAATCCATACGAAAAGTCCAATTTTGGGTCACATTTTCGAGCATTTCGGCTGGTATCTCGCGAATAACACGTGTAATGTTGTCTTCCAAGGCTGGAATTGTTGTTGGCTTATCCGCATAGACGAGAAACTTAAAGGTAGCCCCACAAAAAATAATCTAGCGGTGTTAAATCGCATGATCTAGGCGGCCAATTCACCTGTCATTTCGTGAGATGAATTGCTCACCGAACTCATTCCGCAATATGTCCATTGATTCACGCGATGTGTGGCACGTTACTCCGTCTTGCTGAAACCACATGTCAACAAGACCCAGCTCTTCCATTTCCGGCAAAAAAAATCAGAAATCATCGCGCGATAGCGAGCGCCATTGACCGTAACGTTGCGATTTTGATCATCTTCGAAGAAGTACGGACCAATGATGCCTCCAGCGTGTAAACCGCACCAAACCGTGCATTTTTCTGGGTGCATTGGCGATTCTTGTATTGTCTTTGGTTGCTCTTCGATCCAAATGCGGCACTTTTGCTTATTAACATACCCATTTAACCAGAAATGAGCTCCGTCACTGAAATGGTCGTAATGCGCGAAAAAACATTTTTCACAGAGGACGAGTTTTGGTATTAAAATTCGATTATTTGTAAGCGTTGTTCAGGTGTAAGTCTGTTCATGGTGAAATGGCAAACCAAACTGAGTACATTAGACTTTGACAGCTGTCAGAATTCCCGCGTGAACTGTCAAATCTGAATACACGAAAAACCAAGTAGCAAAAAAAATCACCCTTTACTTCTGTCATAGAGGACCGCTCGAATGTCGTCTAAAAACTGTCACCGCATGGTACATTATTTCCCCTGATGAGGTCATCCTTAAAAAATGATTGGTTTTAGTTATCACTAACCTGGGAACACGCCTGTATGCCGACGGTGCTTCCCACACAGAAGGGAGATCCAAAATGTAGCACTACAGTAGGTGCTGTTTACTGCTGTCCATCCGCTATGGAAGGCAGAAAGATATTTACAATCGCCACCTGCTGCAGCTTTGATTGCTGCTGGTCGATCCAACTCGCAGTGAATCAACTTCCTCCAACAGTGATTGCTGCTACCAGCTGCTACTTAGTTAGAACCATCTAAGTGGCCATCCACTAGTAAACTGATTGGTTTGAACAGGCTCTTATATAATCCAAATAGTGCATTCTCGGTCAACTAGGTGAATTATTCTGTCGACTTTTTAGGGGAATCAAGCATTAAGCGACCAATCAAAGCTCGGAATTGGCGTTTCAATAAGGCTTGATAATATTCAATAGCTCGAATAAGACGGGTAAACATAAGTTTTGCCCTAGAGCTTAAACTGAGAAACAAAATTCAACCATTCCCTTGATGAATGTAACTTTTTCAGAGACTTGAATGAGTTTTCCCTAAGCCAAAGTAGAAGCACTTATCCATACACTAAGGGCTCCAAAATTCACAGGAATGGGTAAAAAGCTATAATTTTTGAAGGCAACTGTTTGAGCTTAAGAACAAAATTTCTTTTCGCTTTTGTCTACCAGTGTAATCAAACTATTATTTTCTGCTTTTGGCGGGTGCATAAATGACTTTTCAATCGATTGCTATTAGAATGAAGGAAATCGGTTGAAAACTGACTGAGTTTCAAACATTTAAAAGTGGAAAACTTTCGTTACGCTCTCGGAGTTTTAGGTTTTCTAATTTGTACCCTTAGAAGTGTTGTCTTACGTATTTCTACGTCAATAAACTACGTAAACCATCAGAAATCAGCGCTAACGCGCTATATAAACAAATAAATGTTTGAGCTTAAGAACAAAATTTCTTTTCGCTTTTGTCTACCAGTGTAATCAAACTATAATTTTCTGCTTTTGGCGGGTGCATAAATGACTTTCCAATCGATTGCTATTAGAATGAAGGAAATCGGTTGAAAACTGACTGAGTTTCAAACATTTAAAAGTGGAAAACTTTCGTTACGCTCTCGAAGTTTTAGGTTTTCTAATTTGTACCCTTAAAAGTGTTGTCTTACGTAATTCTACGTCAATAAACTACGTAAACCATCAGAAATCAGCGCTAATGCGCTATATAAACAAATAAAAAATACATACAAAAACGAAGCCAAAACTGGTTTTTATTAAAATAGGAATAAGACAAACAAAAGCAGAAAAACTTCATAGTAGAATTAAAAGGTGAAAATGAGGAGAGAAAATAATTTGAAAAGTTATGAAAAATTTAAAATACGTATACAGAAGTATGCATAAAGTACCGGAAATTAAAACAAAGAATTTACAAAAGTTATGAGAAAATAGCGGAAAAAGAGCAAACAATAAAAAATTTAAAAAAAACATAGTGAGTAGAAAAAATGACACGTTTTCTCCTTAAAAAAAAGACATCGAATAAAATAAGAGAAAGTTTCCAAAAACAAGATAAATTACAATATTGGCAATGAATACATGAGTAAATAACAAATAAAACAATGGACATTTTAAAATATACAAGCTAGAAAAAAAACAGAAAGTGGAGGAGAACTGCTAAAAAATAATAAAATAAATAACATACACACGATAAAATAATATCAAAAACAATAACAAAATAGGATTTAAGGATAAATCATGAATGTTAAACCAGCCAAGATCATTTTTTTACAATCAAAAGAATTACAGTGCCCATTCAAAAAAATACAATGGAGAGCTAGGTGAAATATTGTGATGATATTAATAAAGTTCAAATGAAGAATAAAAGAACGACGCTGCTAAAACGATGAAAAACTAACGTGAAAAAACAAAAACTTTAACATAATAGACAAAAATAACGACGAGCATTAAACAGAAAATAACAAAACAACGATGCAAATATTACGAAAAAATTTAGAACGCGAAAGTCTATACAAAATAGAATAAAACGGACCCCAGTTGAAACACAAATTTCAACAAAATATACACACAAATTTAAAATGTCAAAAAAAAATAACGATTAAAGAACAAAAATCTGAAAAAATAACTCAACGAAAAAAGCAATTACGAAAAATAAAATGTAGAAACAAAAATAGAAAATCATAAGTTAACACTAAAAATAAAATAAATTTTGACAAAAAATATAGGGTGGTATTTAAAACACGACCGCATGGTTGATGCAGACAGTCCTGAAAAAATCATTAATAAATTACACTGGTCAAACATCATCAAACCCAAAATAGTTACCCTAGGAAGAGTATAGCCTTTTCACCTTCTTGTAATTTTTTGAGCCCCTAATGTATATAGAAGTGCGTCAAAATGTCGCACAGTAAATGCTCGCCGGATTCATCACTTTTCGATTGGCTTACGGGAGAAGTCATTCGAATTTATGACAAAGTTATATTTGCTAGGGGCACCCAAATTCCAAGGAATGGTTAGTGGGTTATATTCTTTAAATTTTTCCAGGTATCACTGACCTGAGAACACGCCTGTATGCCGACGGTGCTTCCTATACAGAAGGGAGATCCAAAATGTAGCGCTGCAGAAGTGGTTGTTTACTCTGTTGGTCCGTCCGGTATAAAAGGCAGAAAGATATTTACAATCGCCACCTGCTACAGCTCTAATTGCTGCTGGTCGATCCAATTCGCAGTGAATCAACTTGTTGCAACAGTGATTGCTGCTTCCAGCTGCTACTTAGTTAGAACCGTCTAAGTGGCCATCCACTAGTAAACTGATTGGTTTGAACAGGCTGTTATATAGTCCAAATAGTGCATTCTTGGTTAACTAGGTACAATATTCAATCGACCGTATTAGAAGAAGCCAGCATTAGGCGATCAATCAGAGATTGAAATCGGCGTTTCACTAAGGCTGATAATATTCAGTAGTTTGAATAACTCTGGTAAACATAAGTTTTGCCCTAGAGCTTGAACTGGAAATAAAATTTAACCATTCCTATGAATGTCGGTTCCCCCGATGAAGGTAACTTTTTCAGAGGCTTCAATGAGTTTTTCCAAAAGCCAACGTGGAAGCACTTATCCATACACTAAGGGCTCCAAAATTCACAAGAATGGATAAAAAGCTTTAATTTTTTAGGGCAACTATTTGAGCTGAAGGACAACATTTATTTTCGCTTTTGTCGACCAGTGTAATCAAACTATAATTTTCTACTTTTGGCGGGTGCATAGATGATTTTCCAGTTGATTGCTATTATGAAGGAAATCGGTTGAAAAAAGACTGAGTTTCAAACATTTTAAACTGGAGAACTTTCGTTACGCTCTCGATGTGTTAGGTTTTTCAATTTGTACCCTTAGAAGTGTTGCCGTAAGACGTAATTCTACGTCAATAAACTACGTAAGCCATCAGAAACCAGCTATGATATGCGCTATATAAACAAACAAAAGATACATATGAAAAGGATGCCATAAATGGTTTAAAAAAAGACAAAAACAAGAAAAAAGACAGGCAAAAGCAGAAAAATTTCATAGTAGAATTGAAAGGTGAAAATAAGGAATGAAAATAATCAACAAAGTTAAAAAAGACATAGTGAGTGGAGAAAATGACACGTTTTCTCCTTCAAAAAAAGACATTGAGTAAAATACAAAAAAGTTTCCAAAACTAAGACTAACTTGTCTGAATACATGAGTAAATAACAAAGGAAACAACGAATTATTCAAATATACAAGCTAGAAAAAAAAAAACAAAAAGTGGAGGAGAACTACTAAACAATAATAAAATATACAACTTACACACCCCCTTAAAAAACCAAAAAAAAAAATACACAAGAAAAACAATATTAAAAATAACAGCAAAAACATAAGCATAAATCATGAATGTTAGGCCGGCTACGATCATTTTTTTACAATCGAAAGAACTACAATGTCCATTCAAAAACATTACAATAAAAAGCTAGGTGTAATATTGTGATGATATAAATAAAATTAAAATAAAGAATAACAAAATGACGATGCCAAAACAGTTAAAAAGTAACGTGAAGGTGGGTACAGATTAAAAAAAGTGACACCATTTTAAACACTACTTTCAAATAAATAAAAACAACAACATAATAAAGAGCGACGAGCATTGAACCAGAAATTAACAAAACGACGATGCAGAAATTACGAAAAAAAACTAGAACGCGAAAGTCAATACAGAATAGAATAAAACGGATCCCAGTTAAAGTTCAACAAAATAATGACAAGATAAGCTGAAAAAGCTAAAGAACATGGTAGTAATATCCACGCAACGATTTCAAAACAAAAATCTAAAAAATTATGGAATAACACAATGAAAACCAATTAAGAAATATGAAATGTAGTAACAAAAATAGAAAATAATAAGGCAATACTAAAAATTCAGATAACTTTTGACATAAATTAGAGGGTGGCATTATAAACACGACCGCATGGTTAATGCAGGCAATCCTGCAAAATCAGTAATAAATTACACTGGTCAACAAAATCGAGGAAAAGATTGCCTTTAAGCTCAAAATAGTTACCCTAGGAAGAATCTAGCTTTGTAATCTTTCTGAAAGTTTCTTGAGCCTCTAGTTTATATAAAAAAGCTTCTCAATGTCACACAGCAAATGCTCGCCAGGTTTGTCACTTTTCCATTGGCTTACGGGAGATTTGCTAGGGGCACCAAAATTCACAGGAGTAATTGTTCTTAGAAAGTTATATTCTTTCATTTTTTCCTGTTTGAGTTCTAGGGCAAAACCAGTGTTTACCAGTGTTACTATTCTTCAATGTTTTCAGTTATACTTATGGTGTTTCTGATAAGGACCGCCTTGTGAAAAAAAAATGATTATTTTTGGAAAATTACTTACACTTCATACAAAATAGTGAAACGTTTTTAGAAAGACTGGTAAATTCCGACTTTACAGCGGCATTTCGAAAATGAAACAGAATTTTGCTGTCCCTCAGTCACAGCCGCCCGATTCAACACGGAACAGCGTGATATACTGTTGCATGGCTCAGAAAGCTGCATTCTTGCTATCTACTTCCATGCAGTAAGCAAAGAATTTGATTATACACTAAAGGTATTTTTTACGCTGATTACGAGGATGCCGTACTAATTTGTATGGACCCGTGTGAAAAAAAAATTTTTTGAGTTGCAAATATAACGAAGAAAACCATCTCAAAATGTTTGAACCTAGTTTGGATATGATAGTAGTTAATCTAGAGACTAGGGTTTGCAAAATTCCCGGAAATTGATTTCCCGGGAAACAGGAATGAAAAATCTCATTTCCCGGGAATTCCCGGGAACCGGGAATGGAAAAATAATGTCTTAGCAAAATAAGATTTCTAAAAAGTTTTATAAAAAAAGGTAACGTGTGAGAAAAAAAATCCGAACAACTTTTAAATTGGTCTAGGATTTCAAGGTGCTGCACGAATCGAAAAATCCTTTTCCACAAAATGAAGATCCACTTTTATATAACTGGTAACACGACAAGTCAAATCTGTCAAGTGACGCTTAGTTGGGAAAAAGGCGTGGTCGAAAGAAGATTGTCGTAAATTGATTTGCAATTTTTGTGAGCGAAATGAAGAAAAATCTATAAGTGAAGTGTTCCACTATTCACAAGATCTTGGATATAGAAAAAAACATTTATATACATTATTGACAAACTCTTCGAGAATGAAAATACCTTAAAAAAATCTGGTAACGGACGAAAATGCACTTTGAAAGAAAGCAAATTTCGAGCGAAATTAAGGGTGGAAACACCTGGTTGGTCGGCGTAATCATATCGTGAGCTGGGCAATAAATATCCGATTGATTAAAGAACGATGAACTAGTATCTGCATGAAATAGGTTTAAAACTTTAAATATAAGTACCATAAAAATTACAAAGTAGTGTTTTGGCCAGACCTTGCATTGTCAAACTATGCTAATGCAACTTTAGCGGATTTGCGGCAAGGCAATATCGGATTTATTCCGAAAGGAAATAATCCTCAAAATGTGCCACAGCTGCAGTCTATTGAAACTTTCTGAGCAAATTTGATGCGAATGGTCTACCATAAAGGTCACAGAGCAAAAAACGTCGATTGTTTGATAGAAAAATCAAGATGGAGCTCAAAACAGTTGAAACATCCGAAATTCAGGAAGCTATAAAGCAAGTACCCCAAAGTATCAGGAAATCAGCGCGATGTGGAGCTGAGTTTTTCCTATGAGGTTTGTAAATGAGTTACATTACTTGAATAAACAAACAAGTATAGAAAAATAAGTTGCGCAAGATTTTAATTTGGAATTGAAAGTTTGTTCGGAATTTTTTTCCTCATTCGTTATCAAAAAATCGTTTACAACTTCATTATTAATTCGCATGAAAAACGGAACAAAAAACAAAACTTATTCAAGTTCAAATCAGAAATTCACGATCGATTTTTATTGCAAATATTAGCAGAAGATTAGGTTTGTAGGTTTGAGGGTTTTCATGTCGCCAAACAATCGCTTCAGATCCGCTGACAAATTTTCGTTAAGCCAAAATAAGGTAATTTCCATCTGTAAACTTTGCTCAAGTCTGTAGAATCACTGCTAGATTTCTAGAATACTTCCAAATCACCGATTCCAGTTCTTGTTACATAATGAAGAAACTGGAGTGTCCAACACTTTCTATTTGTAAGTTTGAAACTGGAGTGTGCAATACATTCAGTTTATTGAACAGTAAGTTAAGCGTTAGGCAGGCATTAAACAAGGCAAATACTTGCTATATTTGGTACTAAGTTTTTTGGTTAAAATATTTCTTTGGGCTAATATATATGCTATACTGTTACACTATAGCGAATATATGCTCAAAGCTCTGTTTG
This sequence comes from Wyeomyia smithii, assembly GCF_029784165.1. NCBI lineage: Eukaryota > Metazoa > Arthropoda > Insecta > Diptera > Culicidae > Wyeomyia > Wyeomyia smithii. The sequence continues at coordinate 250,461,200 of NC_073696.1, forward strand.
CAAAACAAAGCCTCTACGCTCATTTTTTATCGTATATATTGGCTATGCCATTACACGATGCGAATTATATTCAAGAAATAAACTGCGTAGAAAATCTAGTTTTCGTAGGCAGAACAATATTTCAAATCCTTTTGGAATTGATATCACCATTGATTAGAGAGTAGGATTCCGATTCTCTGTAAAAGACCGAGTCAAACCTAAAGGAAATGATATAGTACAGTTCAATACGACTCTAAATGAGTCAATTTAAAGCATTTGAATGCCTACGTAATTACCCTGCAAATATTTTTTTATGTGGAATCGCGGCCACGACCCAAGTTACACTGCCGTTTTTTTATTTATTTTTGATAGCATTGATTTACGGGCTCTAATTATTCAAATTATTTATTTCTGGTCGTATTGGTTTACGGGTTTCAATTTTTTTGACAAATAATTGAAGCTAATAATTTGATATTACACGGCTAGCAAATATTGACCGTCATTTCAAGCAAATATTTGCATCATAAAATGCAGTTATTATCAAAGCAGTTATACACTTTGACGACGTAAGTTTCACTCTCGATAGGATATAAAGTTTTAAAAGTTTTTTTTTTTTTAAGTACGGCGTATTCTTCTGAAAACGCTGGATTTACTTTGGAAAATTTATTACACTTCATTCAAAATGTTGGAATTTCTTAAGAAGACCGTTAATTTTGACAGCAGCATTTCGAACTCTATTCTCATATGGGCCACTAGTCAACGTCAGCAGGAACAGAATTTTGCAGTCCCCTCAGCCAGCGCCAGATTTAGGTGTTGGGGGGGGGCAAGTGTGCAGCACACAACAACGTCATGAACTGTTGCGTAGCTGAGAGTTCGGTACCTCCTGATATCTGCTTCTATCCGACACGTACAGAATTTTGTCTCTCAGCCGTACAGGTGCAGTATGCAAAACGCACCAGTGTAATAAACTGTTACGTGGTTTAGAGTGCTGCAATCTTGTTATCACTTTCCATCCGCCAGAAGAAGAATTTAGTAGCCTTCTTTTCAAGCCGAAACTCAAACAAAATTGGTTCACTTCCAACTAAACTTTACATTAATTTACTATATAATATATAATAATCGTTATACCACATATACGGGTAACTTAGACTTTTCTATCAAGACAGTGGCGTTTCAAATCTGTTAAGTGGTAGTAACATTCTGATCACGTCAAAAAAGATAAAAGTAAAAAGTGAAAAGTGAAAGTCTGTGAAGAAGAATAGATTTTAAAATAAATACAGCATTTAGGGGAACTGCTCCAATATTCTTCTCAGCCCATATATATTCATCTCATACAACATGAAAACACAATTGAAAACAGAAAAAATGCATATTTCTTAACTAAATCGATCTGCTAATCCATGGAATGGATTTTTCTTAGTTCACTTTAGATTTCTCATTAAGTAGAATCCTCAAAAACTCATTTAAAAGCTCTGAATTTGATATAATAGTCAGGCATCTGCACTCAAAAACTCATTCATTTCAATCACCTACCTCAGAAACTAAAATCCGCGCATTGTTCTGTACGGCTACAACGGGACTCGTTCAGCAGCCAACCAAAGTTTTTCTCATCACTAGCGGACCATTTTTTATTTTAATTATTAAACAAAATCACTCACTACACTAAGAAAACTTTAATCTTTGAAACGTTCACCTCAAATTTCCAAAAACCAGCTTGAATTAGCAGAAATATATGAGATGAATTTCTACAATTCCTAAATTTCAACTGTATGTATTTTTATCTGTTTTCACTGCCTTGAAGAAAATCAAAAGTTGCCAAATCGAACAAATCATACTGAAAATGTTGAATTATTCCGACATAATTGACATAAATGGACAGCACTGCAGTGGTTACCTAGGTTACCATATGTGCACGTAAACAACTACAGCGGATATCTAGGTACTATCTACTACGACGGGCTGCGGCTACGTTCATTCATGATAATGTGATTCATTCATGATTAACAATGCACTGCAGTGTGATGAATGTGGGAGCGTCGTGGGATGAATAATTGAGCAGTGATTTAAGTTTTGAGATGGATATGGAAGCGTTGTGCAAAATGGTTTGTTTTACAAAATTCAGGATAAATCTAGCTAAGTTTACTAAATATACAATACTGAACGATTCTATAAGAGCACGTAAGCGTATTTTGTTTATTTGTTCAATGATTTCATGAAAATTTGTTGCTTGATCCGTGCATTTTTCGTGAATATCATTTAAAATAAAATTGATTGAAATAAATAGAATAAAACACTCTGATGTAACCTCCTTGTGCTAATGGTAAGATCAGACAACCATCAATGTTAAGCTAAAACTTTCCATTGTACTAATTTTACATTAATTTATGAATTTTCTTAAATACAATTATTGCATTTGCATTTTTTTTGGGAAGGCAAGATTATTATTATCCACAACCTTGTCGAAGTCGACATACTAATCAAACAAACCATTAGACCATCATTACCTTTTTTACATAGATCTTTCCAAAAATTAGTCGTGATTTAGAAATTTTAATAGCACAAAATAACATTTTTACCCATAGAATCTGTGCAATGTTTCAGCCCAATCAAAAATGTTTAATTGAAATGGTTGCATGCAATTTTACAGTTGATTGTATACAAGTCTCAGTAGTAAGATATCCACAAGCTTGCATGCAGACTTCTCACATCACTTCTGCGCAGGCATTACATTCGCACACGAATGTTAACGCTATTGTTATGCTTTGATGCAATTCGGAAGTGATAAAAAAAACTCAAATGCAATGAGACGACAACCAGGAATCGTAATTAATTTCAAATTAGAAAAAAGGGAAAATAAAAAAATAACAAACCAAAAGTCACCAATTTCATTCATCTGTGCAAATTCACCCAGTGTGCAAAATCACTGTCAGTCACTAGTTCCACTTGAGTACCCTTGGTACGTAACCGCGGGACCTGGGTCTCCCCGGCCGGGAGAACGGCGACGCTGGGTGGTGGTTTAACGTGTTGGCGAGTATTTCGGACAAACATACAACAAACGAACGGATGGACGGTGCCAGCAATTTTCAGTGTAAGCTTTTGAAAGCGTTCCGTGCAGACAATAACCGCCGAGACCCACCTTCGTTGATGGTGGTAATTTGCTACTGTTTTTGCCCAGATTTAGCATTCATTCACACCGGCGCTGTTTTTGTTCTGATGATGAAAGATAAACGGACTGGGTAATGTTAGTGGTACAACATTGTATTATATACTTTGCAGCAAGCAATGTTGTCGGTCTCTGAAATGACAATTTTTTTACACGGTGAACATGCTTTGAATTTTCAGTGAAACTTATCTACAGATAATTTGTCCACTCGTCATGCCAAATGAAACCTGATAGCAATCCTTCGCCCCTTTTTTACCCTCCGACACTACTCCAATAGAATATCTACAACACTTCAGAAATGAAGGGAACAAAAGAAGATGCCTATCGTGTAAAGTATGCAAGACTGATTTCAAAATATTTACACCATCATCCGCCGGAAAAACACCGCGAGTGAATAAATTGCAAACAGAACCAAAAAAAAAATCCACCAGCGCTCCAGCAATTTTCGTTCCCGTTTGTGGCGGGCTCTTGAAATGCGAGAAACAAAAAAAAGTCCCTCCCGAAGGAGCGACAGAAAGCACACGCATAGACATCGCAAGCCAAAAACTGTCATCGCAAATAAAGTACTCTAATTCGGAGGCAGATCCCGGAATCGTGATTTTTTTTCTCTTCTCCCCAACAACGACGCCGCACACCGCTTCCTGCTGGATGGCGCCCGCAGACTGGGTGCTGTTTTTGTTCAACTTTATGAAGATGAAAATTTCGATAAACCAGGCGTAGAAACGCAAGCCCGTGACATAATTGCAAATAAAGACGCAGAGAGACGGGTGTGGGTTTTTCTTTTCTTTTTCCCTTCTGCCAACGCGGATGGTTTGACAGAGCCGTGTTTCCCGAGTAGGATAAAAAAATGAATTTTTAATATGTGTCAACCTTGGAAGACGTCCGCCGTCGTTTCGTTATGCTCTTTGCGCAATTGCGCAAGTAGAGCATGGCTATGTTTTTCAACACTGCGAATCGAGTCGATCAATTTTCATTAACTTCAAGTGTAATTTAATTCGACATATATATTTTAGCGTGAACTAGAAAATTAGATTTAACATTGTTTTAGGAGACTGAAACATAAGGTTAACAGTGAACTGCACACTAAGACCTTAAAGAAGGCATCGACACCGGTAAGGTTAGTGATAATATGATATGGAACCTTTCATTAACTGCCAAAGGTTGTATGGCTCAACCTTATCAGCCGAAGAATGCCATACAGGTGAGGAAAAAAGTCATACTCATGCTCCACCGAACCCAGCAAAGTAATTCCCCTTTTCCAACCGAGCGCAAAACACTGTCTTTTGAGTTCGAGCAGATGCCAGGGGTAGTCAGAAAACTAGGCAAATCAGCGAATCGTGAAATTTCCAGTCACCGAAAGAACTTTAGCAAGCATTTATCTTCTTCGGGAATGTATACACGCTATTATAGCCGGAGTTAGAGAAAGCTTAAACACCCCTAATGGATGATCCTTCCATTGGAAGGTTCAGCGAAACAAAACTTCGCCGGGAAGAAAAACTAGAAACTGGGCATATCACGCAACCCTCTTTATCGAATGTAAGGGTTTCTTTCGCTTTTCCATCTTTAGGGGAGAAAACCTTCCCGAAAAGCGTGCTTTTATCATTCCGATTCCTTTTTTTTGAGTGAAAAGAAAAACATTTTCAGGAAGAAAGTCCGACCCGAATCAGTTATGTTTCCCGTTGCGCGACGACGATCATAGCAGAATCGAAACTTAAATGGTGGGAAAATATACCAGTTCCTTGCTGATGCAAGAACCTTTCAGTTGTAACTGCCAAAGCCAATCCAACGCCTAATGGATCTTTATACATAGCTGCATCACGCAGACGTGCGCGGGAACGATAACGGCGAAGAAGAAGAAGAGCGGCTTTCATTGGTAACTTATTGTCGAATAAATATTTATTATCATCATGAACGGAAAGGGAAAGATAATGGAAAACTTGTAACTTTCACCACAAATGGCTTAAGAAACAACTGTTAAAAGCATCTGGTTGGTTGTTTGTGTTACGACTAAAATCATTTAAATTCGCTATTCAAAGTTTGGAATCAGAGATCAGAAATTTCGAATTTGAAATCTAAATCATTTTCAAAAGTTCAATCTAAATTCTCTGAAGCATTTTGTTTCGGATTGCACAACAGCTTGTTTAGATGGGGACTGCCTATAACATTTCTGGTCTGAATATTTGTTTGTGAATTAGGTTGATTCAAATTTCGAATTCTTTTTATGTCCAAGGTAATCAAAGTTAGCCAAGAGGGTGGGGGAGGGATTGTTTTAGACTTTTTTGCATATAACACGAAGGCTTTTTCCTTTACGGAAATGCTTGTATTGTCACCAAACAGAGGTTTCCATATTCTGGTAATAAATCAGAAAGATCAGAATTAAAAATATTATATAAAAAGACTTGGCCCAAAATACTTCCGTGAGGTACATCAGCTCTAACAGGCAATTTATCAGATTCTTGCCAATAGGCCGTACTTCATTCAAATTTGGTTCCAGTACCTCTCCAAAAAGAAATTCTTGAGTGTTGATCTAAACATACTTCATTAAAACTCGCTACGTTCGAATTGAAGAAGGTTTTGAACTTCTTTTCATTCGTAAGAAAAATGCGAACTACATCTCTGAGGACTGAAATGGACTTTAAAGGTTAATTTCAGGCATATTTTGAATATGGTTTTAGTTGTAAAACTTCTCTTATCAATTTTTCATTTCGCAAGAGAGTGAATCTAAGTTCATCTCTGTATGTCTTTCAAGCGTATAAGAAGCTGAAGTTCATTATCGATAATTGGTGTAATAAATTACACTCAAGCCTCAGAAACTGATATGTTCCAGGAATTGAGAACTAAACTGCTCAAAGTTTTTTTCGATCGTGGAATGATATCTATCCCAATTGGTCTTGTGAAAATTAAGCACACAGCTAGTGAATTTTAGCTACTGCATGAAACTGAGTATGGCGATTTAATAGACTACTGCGAAAAAAAAACATTTCGTACATGTGAATCACAAAGATCTTGGCGAAAACTTTCCTGCTCTAAAATTGATTCCGTCAGACATAATCACGTTGTGATAATGTACTCGATTGATCAAATCCATAAGTCAATAATCACTGTGTTTGATAATTTCAAAGTTTAGCGAACGAATCCGAGGCTTGTGATTTCTATCGGCCGATTGTAGTACAATTTAAGGATGAGAAACCAAGCGGCTCCATCAGCTTCATAAAAAGGAGACGCACGGTTATTAATGATGAGAGTATTCGACAAAACTTTTATTTTTGGCTGCAAGGTGGAATTTGTAATCTTCGTAGTCCTTTTCAATAAAAATAGAATTGAGTAGATAGGAAAAAAAAAAAACAAAATTTCTACGCCAAACGGATGACAGTGCATAATGGTCCAAAAACCGAATGCAGGGGGAAATTTGGATCTAGAGCTCGGTAGCATTTTTATAGAGAAAAACTTTCTTCAACAAAGCGCTAATGAAGCGCTTATTTAAAAATAATCAAAAATTGAGAAGACCCTATTTTCGTTCATAAAATCTAGTCACCTGTTTTTTTTATCTATGTAGATAGAAAAAAAAAAGTTCTACAAAAATGTATTCCAATTAGTTTAGCAACTTTTTCTTAATTTTCGAAAATAACACATCAAGATTAAAAAAATATCTCTTTTGTTCTATTTTCTTTATTTTAGTTTTCACATATATTTAATTTTCACATGTCTTTAAACAACTTTTAAGGCCTTTCAAGACAAATGACTTGCAACGCTGTCATTGTAAACATCTCAATGCTACTCAAAGTTGTTGATGTTTCTTAAAAAAATATGCCTTTTCCTCTGTTTATTGTTCTTTTTAGGGCAACAAAAACATCTCTTAATCTCATTGTGAAGTGCACATTCGACTCCGTGTGTGGAGATTTATGAAAAATATACGTTATTTTTTATATTTGAATAAATTCAATTTGAAAAAACTTGAAAAAAATATAATGGTTTTATATTTTTTGCACTGTAAAGCACACAGATTTCATTTCGTCGATTTTTTCTCCCAAAACAAGAAATAATAACCTTTAATTTGATCCAAAAACGATCGCAAATTGCTCAACTGGCTCAAAAGTTATAAATTTTTGGAAATAATATATATTGAATACGGAGCCATCCACATTCCACGAGAACAATGGAGGGATGAAGTAACGGTAGTGTCCACGTGGATACAATTTTTTCCCAAAAATTGGACATTTATCAAAATATATGTTAGCCTACAGTAAAAATTCTACAGCAGTTCTGAAATTAGAATCGTTGTCAGCTTCAGAAGGGTTTTCGGCCGTTCTGAGCCTAATTTGGAATCACTTTCTATTTTGGGATTTTCTGGCCTTAAGAAGAGATTTTCGGCCATTCTGAGCTTAATTTGGGATCATTTTTTCCCCTTCTCAGGCCTTTATAAGTAGTTTTCGGCCATTCTAAGCTTGATTTGGGATCATTTTTTTTGTTGACCTAAGGAAGGGATTTTCTGCCATTCTGAGCTTAGTTTGGAATCATTTTCTATGGCTTTTTCTGGTCTTTAGATGTAGTTTTCGGCCATTCTGAGCGTAATTCGAGAGCATTTTCTATTTTGGCTTTTTCTGGGACCTTCAGAAGGGTTTTTCGACCATTTTAAGCTCAATTTGGGATCACTTTCATTTTAGGCCTTTTCTGGCCTTTGGAAGGAATTATTGGCCATTCTGAGCATTATTTGGGGTTATTTTCTATTTTGGAATTTCCTGGCCTTAAGAAGGGGCTTTCGGCTATTCTGAGCCTAATTTGGGATCATTTTCTTTTTTTCTTTTTCTAAGGCCTTCAGTAGGGGTTTTCGACCATTCTGAGCTTAATTTGGGATCGTTTTCTTTTTAGGCCTTTCCTCGTCTTTAGAAGGGGTTTTCGACCATTTTGAGCTTACTTGAATGAGATTAAATCAATTATTAAAAATTTCAAAAATATGAAAGCACCTGGTGACGGTGGAATCTTTAATATACTAATCAAACATCTCCCTGAGAGCACAATGGATTTTTTAGTGAAAATTTTCAATTGCTGCTTCAAAATTGCATATTTTCCCAAATTATGGAAAAATGCAACAATTACTCCCATTTTAAAACCGTATAAGAACCCAGCTGAAGTTTCAAGTTATCGACCAATCAGTTTGCTTTCTTCAATAAGTAAACTGTTTGAGAGAGTTATTCTTAACAGAATGATGTCACACATCAACGAAAATTCAATTTTTGCAAATGAACAGTTTGGATTTCGCCATGGGCATTCCACAACTCATCAATTGCTCAGAGTTACTAATATGATACGAGCTAACAAATCTGAAGGTTATTCCACTGGAGCTGCTCTTTTAGACATAGAAAAAGCATTCGACAGTGTTTGGCATAAAGGTTTGATTGCGGAATTGCAAACTTTTAATTTTCCAATTTTCCTAATCAAAATTTTAAAAAATTATCTTACTGATCGAACTCTGCAGGTTATCTATCAGAATTCAAAATCTGATAGATTTCCTGTCAGAGCAGGTGTGCCTCAAGGTTCAGTCTTGGGTCCAGTCCTGTACAACATATTCACTTCAGATTTTTCTGATTTGCCTCCAGGATGCACAAAGTCATTGTTCTGCGATGACACAAGCATTTCCGTAAAAGGAAAAAGTCTTCGTGTCATATGCAGTCGATTGCAGAAAAGTTTAGATATTTTTTCTTCCTACTTGCAAAAGTGGAAAATCTCTCCCAATGCTTCTAAAACTCAAATGATAATTTTTCCGCATAAGCCTAGGGCTTCTTTCCTCAAGCCAAACAATAATCACGTTGTCAAGATGAATGGGGTTATTTTAAGTTGGTCCGACAAGGTTAAGTACTTGGGACTAATTTATGATAAAAAACTTATTTTCAAAGATCACATTGAGAGTATACAAGCCAAGTGCATCAAATATACGAGATGTTTATATCCTCTCATTAACATGAATTCTAAACTTTGTTTAAAGAACAAACTTTTAATTTACAAACAAATTTTTAGACCAGCAATGCTTTATGCTGTACCGATCTTGTCAAGTTGCTGTTCAACAAGGAAGAAAACGCTCCAAAGGATTCAGAATAAAATTCTGAAAATGATTTTGAAGCGGCCTCCTTGGTTTGGTTCACTCGAATTACATAGACTTACTGGTGTTGAACCATTAGAAGCTATGTCAAATAAAATTATTAACAATTTTCGACAAAAATCGTTGCAATCCTCAATTGCTACGATAAGCTCTCTTTATAGCCAATAAGTTAGCAATTAAGTTAGTTGTAAGTTTACTTCCCCTTTTCTGACAAGTAGGTTTAAATCCCTACGAATGATAAGTCCTAATTGCGAAAGCAAACAAATCCTAACAATTAAAATTACAAATTTCTAACAGTGTTGAGAAGTCACCATTTGTGATTGGACACACATACTCATTATTTACTAATATTTATCATAAATACTTAAGCTACTAACAAATCCCCCCTTGAAAAAAAAAAAAAAAAACCATTTTGAGCTTAAAATGCATTTTCTTTTTAGGCCTAATTTAGGATCATTTCCTATTTTGCTTTTTCTGAGACCTTCAGAAGGGGTTTTCGACCATTCTGAGCTTAATTTGGGGTCATTTTCTATTTAGACCTTTTCTCCTTTGGAAGCGATTTTTGGCCATTTTGAGCTTAATTTGGAATCATATTTTTTTAACCCTTTTTTTTTAACCGTTTCTTTTAATTTTATTTTCGGCCATTTAAAGCTGAATTAGGGATCATTTTCTTTTTAGACCTTTTCTGGCCTTTTGAAGGGGGCTTAGGCTCTATTTGAGGTCATTCTCTATTTCTGCCCGCTAGGCGGCCCTTCTGAGCTTAATTTGGGAACATGTTTTTAGCCTTTTCTGGCCTTTGGGAGAGAGTTTCGTTCATTCTGAGCCTAATTAAAAATCGTTTTCTATTTTGGCTTCAGAAGGGGTAACCATTCTGAGCTTAATTAGGGAACATTTTCTTTTTAGGCCTTTTCTGGCCTTTGGAAGGAATTTTTGGCCATTTTGAACTTAATCTGTGATCATTTTCTTTTTAAACCTTTTCTGGCTTTTGGAAAGGATTTTCGGCCATTCTTAGCTTCATTTGGACCCATTTTCTTTTCAGGCCTTTTCTAGCCTTCGAAAGGGATTTTTGGCCTTTCTGAGCTTAATTTAGGATTATTTTCTATTTTGGATTTTTCTGAATTTAAGAAAGGGGTTTTAGTCATTCTGAGCCTAATTTGGGATCATTTTTTTTTTTCAGGCCTTTTCTAGTCTTTAAAAGAGTATTTCGGCCATTTTGAGCCTAAATTGGGGTCATTTTCTATTTTGGCTTTTTCTGAGACCTTCAGAAGGGGATTTCGGCCATTCTGAGTTTAATTTGGGTTCATTTCCTTTTTAGGCCGTTTCTGGCCTTTGGAAGGGATTTTTGGCCATTTTGAGCATAATTTGGGAACATTTTCTTTTTTAACCTTCCCTGGCCGTTCTGAGCCTAATTCAGGATCATTTTCTTTTTAACCTCTTCTAAACATTGGAAGGGATTTTAGGTCATTCTTTGACTAATTTGAGATTATTTTTTATTTTGGCTTCAGAAGGGGGTGACCAGTCTCAATTTGAGGTCATTTCCTTTTTAGGCATTATCTGGCCTTTGGAAGGGATTTTCGGCCTTTCTGAGTTTAATTTGGGATCATTTTGTTTTTGAACCTTTTCTGGCCTTTGGAAAGGATTTTCGGCCATTCTGAGCCTAATTTTGGATCATTCTCTGTTTTGGCTTTTTCTGAGACCTTAAGAAGGGGGTTTCGACCGTTCTGAGCTTAACTTGGGATCATTTTCATTTTAGGCCTTTTCTGGCCTTTGGAAGGAATTTTTGGCCACTCTGAGCTTTATTTAGGATCATTTTCTATTTTGGATTTTTCTGACCTTCAGAAGGGGTTTCCAGCCATTCTGAGTTTACTTCGGGATTATTTTCTACTCGGGCCTTTTCTAGCTTTTAGAAGAGGTTTTCGGCCATTCTGAGATTAATTTTGAATCATTATCTATTTTGGCTTTATCGGGCCTTTAGAAGTAGTTTCCGGACATTCTGAGCTTAATTTGGGATTATTATTTAATTTGGCTATTTCTGGCCTTCAGAAAGAGTTTCCGGCCATTCTGAGCCTAATTTGGTATCATATCTTTTGATTTTATTTTCGGCCATTCTGAGCTAAATTAGGGATCATCTTCTTTTTAGGCCTTTTCGGGCCTTTTGAAGGGGGTTTCGGCTCAATTTGAGGTCATTCCCTATTTCGGTAGCCGGCGTTTCCGGCCATCCTGAGCTTATTCTGGGATGATTTTCTGTTTTGGCCTTTTTTGGCCTTTAGAAGGAGTTTTCGGCCATTCTGAGCCTAATTTTGGTTATTTACCTTTTTTGGATTTTTCTGGCCTTTAGAAGGGGATTTTGGCCATTCTTAAATCATTTTCATAAACTTTGTTTAAACTCTCCGAGGCAATTTCAACTAAACTCAATTCAGAATCACTTTTGTCTTTATTCTGATCCATCAATGGGTCTAGTTTCAACTGAATTCAGAGTCTATTTCTGCTTCATCCTTTTCTTTTATTTGGAAGCGTTCTTTAACAATTTGACAGAATTCAACTAAAACATTTTCTTCCTGACACTCTCCTTCTGTTAGATTTACTTGAAAAATTTGAACTGACTTAAAGATCATTTACTGAATTTTTGTTTGTTTTTTTCTGGATTCCATGAGCGTTCCTAGGCTTTTTAAGTTAGTTCGGAATAGTTAGCTTTATACGTGTTTTCAGAGGATTTTTAATAATTTTTAAACGATTTTTTTTCTTCTATTTATTTTTTACCCAAGAAGCGTTTTTCAGTTGATTTATGATCATATTTTATTTTATTCTCTTCTGTGCAATTGAAGCGTCTTAAACCATTATTTCCGTTTTTGATATATCTAGCCTTTTGAAGACGTTTTTCAAACATTTAGAACTGAATTTAGAATTTTTTTATTTGAAAAAAGTATTAAGGGATATTTTAAGCTACATTTACTACAATTTTTATGCATTTTCAATCAGGCACGGATTTTAAGGGGGGCGGTAATTTTGCTCGCCAACTTCCAGCGAAGAGTTGTCATTTCAAAATTTAAATTTTTTTCACCTCTATTTTTTTCCAGAAAAGAATAAAAAATATCTACCCCAGGCCCTCAGCACCTGGATCCGGCCCTGTTTTTAAATAATCTCAACATATTTCTTTCTGGCATTTTCTCTGATTCTGTTTTTTTTTTCGAAAGTGTTGACCATTTACAAGACTGTCCATAACATTATTGCCCAGTGGTACGAGAGCTCAAAATCGTGATTTTTTTTCATTTAATTTTCAAATATTAGTTTTGTTGGCATATTAAGTTTATAAAATACCTCCAGGAATGATAAATCCTTTTAGTTCGGAACTCCGCCGCTAGTGGCACTGCAAAATCCTACTTTGCAGTATAGCATTTCAGAGAAATGTGCCACTACCAAAGTTGTAGATGGTGTTATCACAGAGAAATTTGTCGAAAAGTTTTTGTTTAAATTTCTCTTGTTTTGAAGATAAGATGTACCGTTTTACATCAGAATAGTCCTCAAAATACTTTTTTTTAATATTTAAAAAATTTAAGCATTTTCGAGGTAGCTATCTTCAGGACCTATTTTTATAAGATTTAAATACACATCTTTAAAGAGGACATAAGAAGAGAGTTTCTACACCGACCGAGCTATTGGCAAACAATAAGCTAAAAGTCGTGAACTTTTTTCATTTGTTCTCCTTATACTTTCATATGCTTATACTAAATTAATTATTTTATTGGCATACAATCTTCAGAAAAAAATTAGAATAAAAAATGCCTCAAATAATAGCAATAAGTTCTAGTTCGAAACGTTGCCGGTAGTGGCGCTGCAAAATCTATCTTTTTAGTCTTGCACTCTAGAGAAGTGTAGTCTTTAGTAACATTGTAAATAATGTTGCCACAAAAAATTTTGCCGAAGACAATTTTCCTAATCTCACTTGTTTTGGTGATATAACGTTTTATATAAGACTACTCCTTGAAGTTGCATTTAGTATGGATCAGAAAACAGTAGCATTAGGCAACAATGTTCAGCAATCATTTCTATATCATCCAAATACACAACTTTGTAGAAAATACAAAAAATATAGAAGATGGATCGAACTATTGCCCAGCAATATTTAAAAAAATACAACCAACCATTCAGGAACCAGAAAAGGATCAACGCTTTAATAAATTTCAATAATATATTATCCTCAACTGTGATCTGGGGATGAAACGAAATTTTAGTACAATTTTTGGCAATAACTCTCTCAAATATACAAACATATGTTGAACATTGTTGCCTTTCAAATGCTACAGTTTTTTTGTCGAAACATCAAATGTACTCAAATTGTTTTAATTTTATTTAGGAATACTGGAGCTTTATAACAGAAAAAGAAAAACATCGAAACTTCAAACGCCGTCGTACAGAGAAAGGCTTCTGGTGAAGCAGAAGCATGGTTGTTTCTTGTTGAACTCATCAGAAATTTACCCTATTCGTCAAGCAATTTCTATTTGGAATATTAAAGACATGTGAAAACATTAGAATAAGGTGAAATGGACGTAAGAGGAAAAAAAAATTAAAATAATAACCGAAATATAAACATATAACCTATGTCAATAATGCGGTCGTGTCTCAGATATAAACTTAATTTTTTTTTTAAATTTGCACTTGGTTGTGTACACCTGTTACTCAACTATTTTCGTCCCTCCAATATGAATTTGTGTTTAATCAAATTTTTATCTGTTGATACAGATACAGATAATCTTTGATTAAAGGAGAATGAAAATAACTAGAGACAGTGGTAATTCGCGGCAAAAAAGTTGAAAATTCGCGGGTGGCAAAATAGAAAATTTTCAAATTTCGCGGTAGTTTCGCGGCACCCTTTTTCTTCAGAAAATATTGAATAAAGTGATTTCTCTGTGGTAAAACAAGAAACAACTGTTTTATTTAATTTAATGTACGGTAATTTACCGCACAATGATTTCTTTGCATTACTAACTAAAAGCACGTGCTGTGTCAAATTATTTTCAGTTATATTGTGGCTTCGTTAGGCACGTATTATTCATGTTATACTGGCTCACGCTGCGTTCCGTACCTACCGAGTTTCCGGAAATCGATAAATATTCAATTGCCAACCGGGAAAATTCAGGAAAACGTCCGCGATTCGAATACCTGCCGAAATTTTTTCATTCCAATCTCACTGTCGATTATTTTAAAAAAGATGCTTGCTTGTAGGCTTCTCTCATTCATCTTGCAACTTGGATTTTATGGCTGCACTCTAAGGAATTCTATCATGCGACAAAATCGTGTTGTAAGAGAGCGGTTGTAGTACTGTTTCATGTTATTGGTAGGTAGTTGGTTGCTAGTTTTTATGAATTTCGTAGGTTGCAAATCGAAATGTTTCATAATTGTCATAGAATGTTGCTGTTTTTTTATTATTTTCGCGGAATTTCGCGGGTTTTTGTGAATTTCGCGGTCGAAGCTAGATTTCGCGGAATTCGCGGCTTTCGCGAAATCGCGATTTACCACTGTGCCTAAAAATAACCTTTATTAAACAAGGTACAAATTCAGCTTTACCCAACATAGCTTACGTCAGCTCATCAAAACTGTTTTGATGCTTTTCATTCATCATGCATTCACTAACGAAATTATGCATCATTGCATGATGAACTGATATTTTTTGCTAGCCTTAGCCGGTTCACAACTTTTGCTCCGAACCCGAACTGAGTCAATTCCTTCGTGGACCCAAGGTGCGGTCAGCTGGCCCTGGATCAACTGCAGTTGCACTACTTTCTATTTGCATTCTGGGTCTGCTGGCGAACGCTGGACGGCATTCGTTCTAGAACCGACTGGCCTCCCCCCGAGACGGATCCTCTACCGACACTACCTCTCCACAAAGTGGCACACTGGCAGCGAATGGTGCATCGCCTGCTTGCTTGAGACCCACCCGGAGTCGGTTCGGTCATTCGTAATAGCGTACGGTTCCAGACCGATGGACATGGGAGATGTAAAGTGAAAATAAAAAATTCCGACACGTTGAGCTTTGAATGTAAAATATGGCCCCACCGGCGGGAATCGAGAAATTTCCAGCAACCTTGCTGGGTTACCGTGGCATGCGGGACTCGCTGCCCAGCGGCAAAAACGCGGGCAGGTGGTCCTCTGCCACACTTAGCTCGAACATGCAAGCTGCGAGGAAAATGAAATTTTATTAGCATCTCTATCTTGCGGCAGGATTCTGTTCTCGGTCGGTCCGTGTTCTGTGGCGCCCGAATCGGAACAGTCAACCACATTAAAGACCGTTAGTCGGTCACGGTTCTCGGGGGAAATTCTCCCGCACGCTGTGAAAATGCCACAACGTTGCTGTAAGCAGCAGACGAGCAAGTGGAAATGTTCGATAGCACTGGAGTTGAGTGGAGCTAAGCCGAGGACGTGATTGAGAATAAACCTGGAGAAGTGGTTATTGTGGTGATGTTGGTGCCGTTGGAAACCATTTGCTGTGCGTAATAAAAATGAATTATGAGTTCTGTCGAAAACCCTCTCACCTTTAGATGATAGTGTTGGGGTGTAATTAAATTCGATTACGTACCACTCAACTCAACCCGATCTCCGCTTGTAAATTAGAATTTTCCTCTTTAGCCATCAAATCAATAATGTTTTCATCTGTTCCAATTTGGAAATTGCAGTCTTCTCAAGGGGAGACAGTATGGAGTCACCAGTCCATTTGAGCATCAGGAAACATCTTCCCGATTGTTCGGCAGATAGTCATTCATCTTCCGGCTAATAACAACAAGTTTTATTACACATCAGCGGTTGCGGTTAAGCAAGCATGATTTATGGTCATCCATTTGCAGTAAACCCAATCGGAGAGAAATGGTTGTTTTTAGCGTTTGACCGCACACAAGCTCGGACCAATCGCTTTGTTTCGCCCGTTCTCATTGGTATTCATCCGCCCACAGTTTTCGGAAAGGTATAATGATATTTTATTATCATGACATATGTTCGAACCCTCAACGCAATTTTATCGCTTTTCACATACATAATTCCCAACCACCGTACACCCTTCTGTTTCCAGGCCGATCTGAACGACCAATCAGGAACAAATCCCTGCTAATAGTAAATTATGACCGTTATTAGACAGTTTTCGTTTCGTATACCAATTGATTTACGGCGGTGCTGGCTGTTAGCTCTACAATTGAGCGTAATAAAACGAACGGGGAAAGTTTTTCTACACACCCTCACTTTGTACCATCTTTATCGGGGAAGAACCTGCATTGTAATGCTTCTTGTCGTCTGTCCCAAGAGTAGAAGTAGAAATTATATAGGAAACAGATGGATCACGTAGAGATACAATGTTTGGCGCGTACATGCAGGCACATTTAAAAACAGAATTAATAAAAATCAATGGCGTTATGAAGAAGACTAAAGTTCCACCTTTTCTGGTAACCGTTGCAAATTTCAAAACTTTTCGTTCGGAACTTCCTTCATTTTTTTCCAGGAGTGAAAGTTAATTTCAAATTGGCCGTCGAGGTAAAATTCCTATTTTGGACAAATCTTTTGATGACCATGAGAATCTTTTAAAGTATTTGACTGGAAAGGTGTACAAATTTCAGTCTTATTTGAAACGATCAGACCGTTGCACAGTGGTTTAAAAGTTCATTTTGACGCGCTTAAATAATAACTCCACGTACGTTGGATATAAAATTATGGCGTCTTCAGCAAAATTGATAGGTATGACCCCTTGCTTCTTTTGGTGCTATGAGATTTGTGATTAATCTCCCTAAAAGGGAGATGCAAAATCTATTTTTTTGCGTCATCGAGA
This sequence comes from Wyeomyia smithii, assembly GCF_029784165.1. Taxonomy (NCBI): domain Eukaryota; kingdom Metazoa; phylum Arthropoda; class Insecta; order Diptera; family Culicidae; genus Wyeomyia; species Wyeomyia smithii. The sequence goes on from NC_073696.1 coordinate 250,478,246, forward strand.
TACAGGGTTGATGTCTTCGGCGAAGGTATAGGTAGAACCAATACGAAACACGAAATTCGTATCTCTTACTCAAATTGACTTAGAGAGTTTTTATTCAAAAAGACCTGTCAAAACAAATGTTCGATAAAACATATTTTTTGCTATTTTCTGGGCCTTCACTAAGTTGTTAGTAGCATCAATATACACAAATGTCTGAAAGATACTATATTCGTACTGTTTAAAAAAACCATGAGTTATGGCTAATTTTATTTTTTTGCCATATTTCAAATCTCTGTATCATTCTTAGGGGCAGTTAGATGCATATGCGGTAGTCAGCATATAAAAGTACAACAATAGATAGTGTTAGAAGAGTACTTTCAATGTTTTTGATTGAGAACCTTCGAGGTGAACCACAAACAAGCATATGCAATTAAATGTTCTGAAATACTTAAACCACGCTCGGTGGGATGGTTACCATAAATACAAACTAATTTCGTGGTATCTTAGTGGATTAGTTCATAACTATTGCTAGAGTGTACTCATCTTTAATCTTTCAACAACATTGGAATAAATTTTTATATATTTATGTATTTGAAATTTTATATATTGGATATTTTGTATGTTATAATAATTCTGAAATTTTTCAACACATTTGCCATTTTTGAATTTTTAAGTCAGCTAAACGAATATTATTAAATTCTAGTGAGTTTAACCAGAAATTAACTACAGTCAAACCTGTTTTTGTGCGAGGGATAGGGACCGCACAAAATAAATCGCATAAAAAAAAATCATTTGAAACTTCACGTGCAGCTACAAAACAATATTTCGACAGCATTTTTGAGAAAAAACTTTTTTTATGCGGTGGATAGGGACCGCATAAAAAAAATTCTCAAAAATAACTCGAAAGTTGTTGTTTCTGATTTAGAAAACCTATGAGAACAATTTTAAAACATCGGATTGATAAACGAAACTTTTTTAAACAACATCCGTTCAACCGTTTTCCTTCGTAGGCAAGCATTTCGTGACTTTTCCTACGTAAAACTGGCAAATATAAATTTTTGGACGCAACACTTCTGTAATGCGTTGGAATTTATTCCCAAAAACGAAAAAACTAAATGACTGAAAATGTTGTCGGAAGTAATTCTTTTCATATACCGCACAAAATAAATTTCGCACAAAAACAGGTTTGACTGTATTTTATTGTTTTTGTTTTTCGGCCTAAGACTTTCTATGAATGATGGCGATTGAAATTTCGTTTATTTTCTGTTTTCCGTTACAGGTATTCATCGTTATAACGTAACTTGTATTACAACATAACCACTCTGAAACGTTTTTTTCTTATATAACGTATTTCTCTAATTCTTGAAATTTAAATGAACTGCTTGTAGTACACATAGCTTCTAAAAAATGCTTGCATGACCAGAATTTTTTTTAGTGTCTTCAACAAAGCTGTGTGTTTCGATTATTTACAAATATATGCTGATTACAGATTACAAATCCCAGTTTACAGTCAGAAATAATAGATTTGTGGAATGCTCTCACCAATAAAAACCATGCGCCCCCTTTTTCTTGAAATCGATGGAGCTGCTTGGTTACCCACCATTAAATTGTACCACAATCGATTGAATGAAATCACAAGCCGCAGATTTGCTCGTCAAACTATGTAATCATCAAACACAGTGATTGTTGATGTAAGGATTTAAACCAGCATAATGTCATGATGTGATGATGTTTTAGGAAATCAATTCCACAGGTAAAAATTTTTTGGCCAAGATCTTCGTGATCCACTAGTATGCAACGGCATTTTTCGAAATGGCATCAGTTTCTACGGCTCGAGTGAAATTTGATGCAAAAGTTATTGACAATAACCTTCAACTTTTGATACGTTTAAAAAACATATGGAAGCGTCGATTTCAAAGATCTCGTAATCCGGCTTCGAAAGTTACAGTCCCTCTACAATTATGGGTCAGTCAACGTGTTGTCTGAATGTTCAAAAATGGATATATAATCGGAAAAATTATCAACTACGAATGTTTTACTATCTATCTCTGTGTTCTGATGTGTACTTTCGATCAACAATTAATTTCACTGCAGTTGATGCGTGTAAATCGGTTAGGAAGAAAAATAACACTTACATAGCAAAAGACACAATTATGGGTCACTTTTGGCTTTAAAAATCATTTAGTCCATAAAATCGCCAAAATACATAAAGCAAGTAATTTTATTGTTTTTAAAGCTTGATAATAAGTTATTTCAATCGGTCTCGATGCATTTTCATGTAAAAGTACTAAAAATAGCCAAAATATGGACTGACCCACAATTGTGCACCGCAAAATGTAACATTACTACAATTATGGTTCACTCCACTTATTGCACCGAGCTAAATTATAAATTTAATTGTATTTGCAACTTTAAATCATTTTAATCGTATAAATGAGATTACAAGCGATACAAAAAATACCACTGCTAATGAAAATTGTTCAGTTTCGTGAGAATAGACGAATTTGCGTAAAAATGACCCATAATTGTAGCTGACCCATAACTGTGGAGGCACTGTATATATATATATATATATATATATATATATATATATATATATATATATATATATATATATATATATATATATATATATATATATATATATATATATATATATATATATATATATATATATATATATATATATATTTCAAGATTTACAAGAGGAAATCGTGCTTTTTTCCTGTATAGACTTACTCACTACGACCAGAATCATTGATCTATTGTGAGATAATACCCGTGTGTCTGCTGGATCCCGCACCTATACTTTGTATGGAAGGTAAGTATTTTAGGTCACTTGCAAAAAAAACCTACGCCCTTGCGAGCGGCCTTCCGGTAATTAACCGGAACATTCACCATTACGGATGAAAACATGCGTGTAGGCATGTTTTTGAGCTCTTCCTCAGTTTTGGGTAATGAACCGAAGCAAGAACCGGCCAAAACATGAACGACGCAACTTCCGTCAGGCATTTCGTACCATAAATTTCCCCGTTCACCGGAGCGAACGAAGAGCGGCTTTGGCATCCCCTTCTCGCTGATTGTCAGCCACAGCAACACCTTCTTAGGGAAATTGGTGCGTGAAATATACTTCACCTTGGTGCTCACTTCTCTCGTGGCGGAAAGAAAATACGAAACGCTCTGCCAGTCGTTGCCATCCATGGTGAGACAGGTCTCGTCGTCCATCACCATCGCCACGTCGCGATTAACCGGGAAAATCGACTGGACCATCTTGTTCAGGAGCTGCCGCTGTCTCATTGCCTGCAGCTCCGAGACCAGTAGACGGGACTGCCACTTCCTGACATGTATGTTTATGTTCACCAGGTACTTTTTCACTGTTTGGCTGGTTGCACCGACCTCCCGACCAAACGCATGCAACGATGCAACCACTTCCACTCGGTCTTCCTCCTCAGCATCCTTTAGAGCTTTTTGTCAATCTGGGTCGTCAGCCGGCACACTTCTTAACGGAGTAGCTTCACTGTTTTCGCCTGACTCATGGGTTACTATGAGAGCAATTCTACTAAAAATCGGGCAACAAATTTAATCAATCATTGTTGATTTGGCTGAAACTTTGTATAGACGTTTCTATGGGCAAAAGATGCCATTTCGTGCTATTGATTTAATTTTTTGGAACACGACTCATTTTTCGGAAGCTATTTAAAAGTGCTGTTTTGGGAAGGTATTGGTGATTACAAATATTTTTAGAGCCAAAACGGTTTGTTTGATCGGTATGACGTATTCGGCAAAGCAGAAAACAACTTTGTCTTTCCGAAAAAAAATGTACACTCTAAAAATAATTAATAATTATTTTAAGAAATGTTAAATTAAACAAGAAAAAAATTTAATCTACAAAAGCTCATTTTTCAAAAATGGTTTCTGTTATAAAAACTACAAAAGATTACCTAAACGATGGAACAGGTCCAATCATGAAAAAATCAAGAAAAAAAGTTATGATATCTTGAAAAAAAAATTATTTTGTTTTTCGAAGGCTTTTTTTTTCAGGGCAAAATTGTTATCTACAACTTTGCCGATAACACTATGCCAATCAAACAAACTGTTTTTGCTGCAGAAATATTTTTTAGCTTACGTGCTTTGTTCTCTGGCCAATTGCTCACTTAGTAACTGGGAACATTTTTGTGGCAAGGTTAAACTCAATTCAATTGAAACCGAGATGGTCAGTGCGAATTATCGAAAATCAGAGAGATAGGACAAATCCCAAATTAATTAGACCCGTAAGTCTTCAATCTTGATGATAGCATTCGAAAAGTACTTAGAAAAAGTGAGAATCTAAATTATATGCAAGCTTTATACAAGCTGACAATTCGACAGTCTTCTTATCAAGCTGACAATTTGACAATCACACTCCTTACGTTGGTAACTAAAATTCGATCTCTTTCAGTAAAATAAATGCTTTTTTTTTTGGTATTCAAGGTGCTTTCGATAAGACGATCTATTCATCCAAAGCAGAAGCTATTGAAAAGCACACACAAGCATAGTCGACTGGATTTATACTCTGCTTGCAAAAAGGAGAAACCACTTCCGAACTGGGATGCCATCCAGGAGGAGTTCTTCCGGCACTTATGTGGTCATTAGTTGTTGGTGACCTGTTCAAAAGCTTAGGAGCTATTGAAGATGTGGGCTTCGCAGATAAAAAAATCATAGTAAGAGAAAGGTTCGACTAACTTCGGAATAGAAAACAGGGCAAAAATACGCCAAAAATAGTATTTCAATTAATCTAAAATACAGTTAACACCATGAGTTTATGACTTGATTTTTTTGTTATATTTACATGCATAAGTTATATCAACTGCTAAAAATTCTGAATGCTCAACAGCTGAAATGGCTTCCAAGTTTTTAATGCATAAATAATGACTAAAACTCCTTCGCTCGCTTTGCTACTCGTATCAATACAGATTACCCCAACCCACTTCCCTCCTGTGAGCATTTCTTAATACATAGATACCGCCTTAAAATGGAAAACCAAAGATTCTCCCACTACACTCCCACATACTATCTGCAAATCGATTTGTTGCAAACAAGTAACACGCCTACGAAAAACTGTCACTTTGTACGTACGCAAATTGAATGCATAATTACAAACAGAGCATTGATGCTTTTGCCATCCTATAGACAAACGATTTCCGAGTATAGCAAATTGAATGGGCCATGAAACACACTCAGCCCCCCCCCCCCATCCTCCCCAAACTATTATCTATAAATAAACATTTTCTAATATACTAATAACTATAAAAACCATTTCTACCGACCGTAGCTCCAAAGCGCTATTGTTCGACAAAAGGGGAATGCGGATATGTTTACCAACTGTTCAATTTCCGCTTTCGAACCACCCCACTCCCACAACTTCAGTCTCCAACAGGCCGGCCAGTTCGGGGTTCGTATCGGATGCCGAGAGTAAGAACATACCCGTTATGTGAGCCTGGCATAAACCAGCTTAATTGAATATTCCATGCCATAATGGCCATTTTTGGGGTGCTCTTTTGTCGGTAACCAACAGTGTAAACACCGGCCCAGTGGTATGTGTCTGGGTGTGCTCTAGGCTGACGAGGTGATCCTACTTGGTTACACCTTCCACCCCAGCCTGCAGACCTGTAAGTGTAGACCAACAGCACGATTTATATGGATCCTTTCCACTTTCGATATTGGGTTTCTATTATTTATTGTTGTTGAGACTATTTGCGGATGAGCAGAAGCAGAAGCATTCTCGAATGGGGTATTCCTCTAGTCCTTACGAGAGAGATGTGCTTAGTAATTCTCGTTGCATATGTCTGCTAACAGGTGCAAAGTGGATCAATGTGGTAGGATTGTTTGTCTATTATTGACGCCAAATAAAGACTTTCTAAGAAAAGGTACAGGTGAGTTATTAGTGAAAAATATTATGCACCTAGTTTATGTACGTGCATTGCAAACAATCACTTCGAACATCGACCAATTTTTAATTGCTTCTGAGGTGGTAGCCTGAACTTACTCATAAAAGACAATTGAAATGTAGGAGAAATGGGTTTTAAATCTCTTACTTAAAATTTGTAATTACGGTAAATGCCTGTACCGAGTTTAAAAGGTTACTTGATAAAAACGATAACAAGTGGAATGAATATCCAGTTTCCATAACTTGTGCAGACTCTTATATTGATTCTTTTTTCACACTAGTCCATTGGAAAGTTATTAGTTTTCATCTAGCTTTCCATTTGAACAACAAGCTTAATTATTGGCCCAAAATTGTATGAAAAATTATTCATAAAGTGGCTTTTTCACACGGTCAGATTTTTTGGTGTCTTAAAATTTAATTATGAGACGATAAACATTTTGAAACTTGATGCAGAGTTTCTTCTGATAGAAATACGCCATGAAATCATCAAGTGCTATACCATGTTAACGCGATATTGCAGACATAATTAATTGGCAATAAAAGCTTCATGCTGTTAAATTAACTAAGACGACAGAGAATCGGTAGTCACTGTGCTTAATATTCCTAAAAGCACTTAGCAATACTTCTTCTTTCAGCATCTCACGCGCCACATCTTCACTCTTACGTAATCTCAATCTGACTGAAGGAAATGCCACTCAAGTGGAAGGCAAATCCAATTGATGGTATTGTCCCAACAGGACGACGACGGCGGTAGAAAATCCTCTTCGCTAGTTGTTGAAACACGGCAGCTGTAATTGCAGACAAACTATCAGCTTAAAGGCTCATTGCCCTTCACAGCTGGGCTGACATCGCTCATTCGTAGGCGGTTTGTACAAAACATCTAGCCCAAAGTTACCGTTGATCCAGAAAAGTACATTCATACATAAATTGTATCTGCAGATACGGACACCAGCGCATAATCTCGCACATATATCACAGGAATAATGTGACGTTCACTCCTCGAGTGGCCACTATTGTTAGAAAATCATTCCACTTCACTGCTCCTAAGTACCCATCAAACAGCAAATTGCAGTAGCCGAACATGCATATGCATATCAGAACGATATGGAAACCAGCAAATTGTGATCCACATCCACAAAGCACAAACGCATTTCCTGCTCCTTTATATTGTAAATTCAACTGATTTTATTTGAGAGTCACGGCTTTAGAAACCGAAGGAGCTACACAATAAGAATTACCCTTTTATCAAATTTACCATCATCATCGCAAAGCAGATGTACCAGAGAGCGAAAAGCCATTAGTCAATCAATCGATGACCCATAAAGTTTCAATTTCGGCACTGCCGAAAGTGATTTCCCTTAGTACAATTCGATTGAATACTCGCCAGCCGATCTGCACTGCAGGAAATTTCCATAATTGGTCCTCGAACCAACTCGATGCCCGATTGTACGATTTATAGCGTCACGCCTCCAAATTTCCCAGCGGATTCTGTTTCACCGGTTCGGGTAGGGCCTGAAAAGAAAAACTTCTCATGCTGAACAGAAACACAACGGCACACGAAGCCGAAATTTATCGAGAATATAGACACAATCATAAAACATCCTCCCATACCGCGCGCTGGTGAGCAGAAAGCACTAACGGTCAGGATTAAATTTGCTGTTTGCAGCAAAACATTGGTCCTCGGGAGATACCCAACCAGCTGTACGGTAAAATATCCTTCCAATAGAAACCTTCCGCTCGTTCGCTCCGCTTTCGACTTGCACGTATTAGAAAGTGTTGAGAAGACAGCTGTTTCACCGTTGATTGTACCGTAGATAAAAAACAGAACCCTCTTCGAAAAACTAAACAAAAAAAACCTGTAATTTAAACCCTGCACAGAGACCACTGAACGGAATTCTAATCACGTTATCAAGTTTATCGTCGAATCCCGGAATCCACCCAGCCCCTCCTGAGCAAGGTTAGTCTCCCAGCAACACCAGACTGACCTAACGACCGAATTTTTAATAATTCTGTTCGCTTCCTATCGCTAGAACTAAGAGCCAAATGTTCACAGATTGTTACTTCCGATCCTTTCTACATCGTCCTAGAAGTGTTGTGAAATCCGATAACGTAGTAACCTGTCACCTTAACCTTTTTCCTTTTTTTTCACCTTGTACTGTTTACCTCCTACCTGTTACCTGTTACCTTTTTTCCTGTACCCTTTACCTTCGACCTTTGACCTTTTACCTTTTACCTTTTACCTTTTACCTTTTACCTTTTTACCTTTTTACCTTCTTACCTTTTTACCTTTTTACCTTTTTACCTTTTTACCTTTTTACCTTTTTACCTTTTTACCTTTTTACCTTTTTACCTTTTAACCTTTTTACCTTTTTACCTTTTTACCTTTTCACCTTTTTACCTTTTTACCTTTTTACCTTTTTACCTTTTTACCTTTTTACCTTTTTACCTTTTTACCTTTTTACCATTTTACCTTTTTACATTTTTACATTTTTACATTTTTACCTTTTTACCTTTTTACCTTTTCACCTTTTTAGCTTTCCACCTTTTTACCTTTTTACCTTTTTACTTTTTTACCTTTTTACCTTTTTAGCTTTTTACCTTTTTACCTTTTTACCTTTTTACCTTTTTACCTTCTTACCTTTTTACCTTTTTACCTTTTTACCTTTTTACCTTTTTACCTTTTTACCTTTTTACCTTATTTACCATTTTACCTTATCTACCTTTTTACCTTTTTACCTTTTTACCTTTTTACCTTTTTACCTTTTTACCTTTTTACCTTTTTACCTTTATACCTTTTTACCTTATTTACCATTTTACCTTATCTACCTTTTTACCTTTTTACCTTTTTACCTTTTTACCTTTTTACCTTTTTACCTTTTTACCTTTTTACCATTTTACCTTTTTACCTTTTTACCCTTTTACCCTTTTACCTTTTTACCTTTTTACCTTTTTACCTTTTTACCTTTTTACATTTTTACCTTTTTACATTTTTACATTTTTACCTTTTTATCTTTTTACCTTTTTACCTTTTTACCTTTTACCTTTTTACCTTTTTATTTTTTTACCTTTTTACCTTTTTACCTTTTTACCTTTTTACCTTTTTACCTTTTTACCTTTTTACCTTTTTACCTTTTTACCTTTTTACCTTTTTACCTTTTTACCTTTTTACCTTTTTACCTTTTTACCTTTTTACCTTTTTACCTTTTTACCTTTTTACCTTTTTACCTTTTTACCTTTTTACCTTTTTACCTTTTTACCTTTTACCTTTTTACCTTTTTACCCTTTCACCTTTTTACCTTTTTACCTTTTTACCTTTTTACCTTTTTACCTTTTTACCTTTTTACCTTTTTACCTTTTTACCTTTTTACCTTTTTACCTTTTTACCTTTTTACCTTTTTACCTTTTTCCCTTTTAACCTTTTTACCTTTTTACCTTTTTACCTTTTTACCTTTTTACCTTTTTACCTTTTTACCTTTTTACCTTTTCACCTTTTTACCTTTTTACCTTTTTACCTTTTTACCTTTTTACCTTTTTACCTTTTTACCTTTTTACCTTTTTACCTTTTTACCTTTTTACCTTTTTACCTTTTTACCTTTTTACCTTTTTACCTTTTTACCTTTTTACCTTTTTACCTTTTTACCTTTTTACCTTTTTACCTTTTTACCTTTTTACCTTTTTACCTTTTTACCTTTTTACCTTTTTATCTTTTTACCTTTTTACCTTTTTACCTTTTTACCTTTTTACCTTTTTACCTTTTTACCTTTTTACCTTTTTACCTTTTTACCTTTTTACCATTTTACCTTTTTACATTTTTACATTTTTACATTTTTACCTTTTTACCTTTTTATCTTTTCACCTTTTTAGCTTTCCACCTTTTTACCTTTTTACCTTTTTACTTTTTTACCTTTTTACCTTTTTAGCTTTTTACCTTTTTACCTTTTTACCTTTTTACCTTTTTACCTTTTTACCTTCTTACCTTTTTACCTTTTTACCTTTTTACCTTTTTACCTTTTTACCTTTTTACCTTATTTACCATTTTACCTTATCTACCTTTTTACCTTTTTACCTTTTTACTTTTTTACCTATTTAACCTTTTTACATTTTTACCTATTTACCTTTTTTTTCATATCTTAAACTCTTGTGTCTCCTTCTTTCTCTTTTCTCCAAATCCTGTTCCCCATTTACTAAGCGCACTTTCTTTCGCGTTGTTCCCTCTTCTCTTTATTATTCTATTTTCATTTTTGTTATCTTTCATTCGTCGCCTTATCACTATTACCTTCAATATTTTCCTTTTCTCTTTTTTCTTCCACTTTTCCTATTTCCTATGTCTATTTACTCTGCAATCTCAGCATTAACGTCTCTCATTTGTTTTTTTTATCTTTTTCCAAGTCTCGTTATTTTTGTTTTTCAATTGAATATATATTTTTTCAATTTTTATTGCCAAAATTTTTAATATTTTCCTTTCTAGCTTTCTATATTACCTTTCTTCTGACTTTTTCAGCTGCTTTTACTTTCGTTGATTAAAAACTGTTGTATTTTGTGATGTTTTTTTTTGTAATTTTTAAAGCTTATTTGCAGTTTCTAGATTTCTCTTTAATTTTCTTCCCCTTCTTCAGCCTATATTCTTTTTCTCTAACTCTTTCGACTGTCCTATATTTTCTATTTTCGGACAATTCTATGTGTTTTGTTTATTGTGTAAATTCAGTTTATTCTGCCCTCTTTGTTTATTTTATTTATTCTGTTTGATCGATTTAATTGATTTATTCTCTTGACTCTACTTTTTGAGATTATTTTATTCTTCAGTTTATTCTGGTTAAACTTTTTTCTTCTCTTTCCGTTTATTTTATTTATCCCGTTAATTTTGTTTATTCTGTTTCTTTTGCTAATCCTTTTTGTTTTGTTTTTTTATTGTTCTTTCCTCCTATTCTAATGATTCAACTCATGCTGTTCATTTGATTATTCCTGGATATTCGATTTATTTGATTTACCATTTTAAATCTGTTTGTTTTCATAATTAATTGTATTAATTCTGGTGAATCTGTTTATTTGTTTAAAATTTCCTGGTCATCAGATTTATTCTGTTCCTTTCGCTCGTTTTATTTATTCTGTTAATCCTGTTTTACGTTTTTTTCTATTTATTTTGTTCATGTTATTTATTCTGTTTATTCCTACCTTTTTTTTACCTTTTCACCTCTATACCTTTTACCTTGTTCTTCTGTTCTTGTTCTTTTTCCTTTTTTAATATGTTTTCTCTTATTCTTTTTTTCTTTTGCTTTCAATTTTTTCTGCCGATATATCTTTCTAAGTTACCTTATTCTTTCCTTTATTTGTCACCTTTTCTATTTTATTTTTTCTTAATTCATGTCTTATTTCGATTTCCACATTTGATTTTTTTCTTTCAGTGTGTTCGTGTCCTTATCTCTTTTTCTATTTACATTTCTTATTCCTTTTTCTTCTCATTTTTTCAATTTCCATTTCCGTTTCTCAATTGCTCAAATCTCTTTCTATTTTTTTTCTAATTTTTGTTCGCCATTTCCTGTTCGCCGTTTCTTCTCCGTTCTTTCTTTTTTTGACAAGTTTTTTCTTGTCCTCTTACTGTTCTTAATTTTTTTTTTCATCCTATTGTCCTATTGTTTTCATTTGGCCTAATTATTTTTCTTTCTTATTTCTTGTTCGCATTCCTCTCCTTCTAATCGCTTTTCAGGTTTTTTCTTTGCTTTCATTTAGCTCTCATTTAATTTTTTTCGGTTTTCATTTTTTTTTTTCGTTTTCATTTGCTGATTACAAGATTTTCTATTTTGTGTCGTTTTCTTTCCTTTTCGAATGTTTTTAATGTATTTTACACACTTATTTGCAGTTTCCTTAGTTCCCTTGAATTTTCTTATTTCCCATCCTCATCTAAAATTTTTTTCAACACCTTTCTGGTAGTTCTATTTGATTTGTTTGTTCTGTTGATTCTGCTCGTTTTGCACTATTTTTGTTTTTTCATTCATTCTGTTTATTCGATAAGCAAATAATGGTTTATTATTTAAAATCTGTTTGATGTTTTTGCGGTTTATAATTTTTTCAGTTAATTTTTGTTAATCTGTTTACTCTTCTCTTCCTGTTTATTTTGTTTATTCTGTTCATTTGATTTATTCCGTTTATTCTGTTTATTCTATTTATTCTGTTTATTCTATTGGTTCTGTTTAGTATGTTTATTTTGTTCATTTTCTTTATTCGTTTTATTCTCTCTATTCTGTTTATTTTCTTTATTTTTTCAGTCTGTTTATTCGATTTATTTGGTCTATTATGTGTGATTTGAAAGCTTATTTTAAATTCTATTCCTTTTACTCATTATGTTTCTTCGATTTCTCTGTTCATCTAATTTATTCTTTTATTTTTCGCTCATTCTGTTTTTTTCGGTCTGTTTATTTAGTTCATTCTTTTTACGCTGTTAATCCTGTTATGTCTGTTAATTCTGTTTATACTGTTAATTTTTCTTATTTTGTTCATGTTTATTCTTTTTATGTCGTTTTTCTATTCATTCTGTTTATTCGATTTAATTGATTTATTATTTTAAATATGATTTTTTTATAGCCCGTTTCATTTTTCAAGTTTATTCCGGTTAGTTTGTTTACTCTTCTCTTTCTGTTTATTTCGTTTATTCTTTTCATATTTTTATTTTGTTTATTTTGCTCATTCTATTTATTCTGTGTATTCTATTTATTCTGTTTATTTTGTTTATTTAATTCATTCTTTTAATTCGATTTATTCGATTTGTTTAGTTTATTATTTTAAACCTGCTTGTTTTCATGATTTGTTTTGCTGATTGGTTCTCTTTCTGTTTATTTTGTGCATCCTATTTATTTTGTTCGTTTCACTCATTCTGTTTATTCTGTTTATTCTAATTGTCCCGTTAATTGTGTAAGAATTTTCATTCTGTTTATTTTGAGAATTCCATATATTCTGTTTATTTTGCTTCACCACCTTTTTTTAACTAGTTAGAAACATGCGAAAATTTTTTTTGAATTACCAGGTAAAGGTAAAGGTTCTAAAACAGACGAAAAAACTTTGGAATTGTATGAAAACCAGGTAGACATTTCTAATCATCTTATGGGGATTTCCAACGTTTATTGTTTGCAAATCAATGAACAAAATTCTCGTCAACTTCAGTACCACAGCCAATAACACTTGCTGGCAACCTATGAATGACATTTCTGAAATTAGATTGAAATTCGACGGACTGTTAACAAAAAAAATGAAAATTGATTTCACCCATCGAAACTCCTTTCGCTCAATGCAATCTTGCAGTTCGCCAGTACAGGCACATATTCAAGCGTTTTTTTTTTCACTGAGGCTATGCACCGCTTGTTCGATGCCACGATGTCGATATGTAGTATGTAATGCTTAACTAAGTGCGGGTCGTTCCGTTGAATTCGTTCCGTATTCATAATGTACCAGAATTTCAACAAGCTCCGTAGCATGCACTCGGTTGCAAACAGGTGAATAAAATCAGACATACTCTATATTTTCAATTTGCAATTCCCCCTCCGATTTTTGCATTGCAATTCTCCTAAACTCGTTTCTCAGTTGGTTTCTGTGCTTGGTAAATGAATGTTGTTATTTGAATTGCATGTCCTCCGAGAGGGAAACTTTTACCGAATAAGCTGTCATCATGTCCTGCACTGGCAAATGCAGTGTAATTCGACGCGCTGTAAAAAGTTGAAATTCTTACGACAACCAATGAATGCAATTGCGTTGGAACGGTATCGAAACCCTGCTACTCGTAGCTCTCAGAGCGTCTCTTTTGTGGCGAAAACTTGATTGACGATACCAATAGCGGATTGCAATGGTGGACAAAAAAAACTTGGAACGTACTTTTTTTAAATACACTTTCTTTGAATTCATACTGTTTGGCATCGTGGAATAAAATTCTGGAATGAGTTATATCATAAAAGCGGAACGAATAATTTAGTTTTCCCTCCATGTTGTTTTCTGCAACCAATCCCGGGGGGGCAAATGTAATTGCCACAAAGAAACTCTCGCCCGATATCTGTATTTAGATCCGCACCCGCACCACAGGCAAGGAACGTTCAGGAAAACTAATTTAAACATTTTCCCTGTTCCTTAGCGAAAGGGTTCTTTCCGAGCCAACTACAGCACGACCGGGCAACAGTGCATACTGGTGCCAAGAAACCGTAGCGGCGATCAATTCGAACAAACGCAATTAGACAGTTTTGCATTTTTATGCAGCCTAATTGAATCGCAAAGTTAGCAAAGCATGAGGTACGATTTATGCGACTGGGCCACTATTTGAACAGAGCACAATTTATTTCTATCAGTGTGGTTTGTGTGGTATTGTGCGATGGGAAATCGCTATCCATTGGGATAAAGTTGTAGAGCAAATGTCACATTTGAGAGGTTTCACGCGAAATCAAGCTATGGGATTGTCAAAACTTTTATGACTTGTCAGAGAAACTTCGCGGTTTTGACGACACCGGTAGTTTTAACGAATTTGCATCAAATCTGAAAAAAATCTACACGACATTTTTACCTAAACATTATACGTTCAAAAATAGAGAAAAATTCGAGCTCGAAATCGAAATGCATTTTACTCAAAATTATGTTCATTGAAAAATCGTTTTTTACTGCAGATAGTTCATTAAAATTAAATATTTTCCAGTATGTAAAACTGGGAAATTTTTGTAGCCCCTACCTACCACACAAAAAGTTAGTTGTTGTTCAAAAACAAAAATATTCGTGTTGAAGAATGGTATGATAAAAATTATTCGAATTTTCAAGAAAAATATTTAATAAAGCTTTGTCATATTGCATCTATTATTATCCAGTTTAGTTTGAATTGTTTCTCTGCTTTTATTGAACTTGAAAAATGAATAAAATGTTAATCACTTTGGGCGTAGAAACTTGAAGCCGAAAAATTCTCAAAACACATATTAGAGGCACTTTGAAATTTACACCGATGGAACTGAATAAAACGAGTATTGTTTCACAAGCTCTCTTTCCCATTGACCAAGAACGACATACATTGACAAAAATAAAAAGGGCGAATTCCGGGATATTTGCGTAGTTTCGCTCATAGATTCGTGACGAGGTGCGCTTCCAGTTTTTTTAGAGCTAGAACTTTTTGATTAATGTTTGAGTCTTCGGCAGAGTTGTTTATAATAGTCCATACAAAAGATAACATGCACCGTAAAAAGTAGATTTTTTCAATTCTTGAAGTTCAAACATTGTAAAGAGAATTCAGATTTTTTAGAAGTGAATTTTTTGTGACATTTAGTTTATAATAATGTGGTTTTTCCTTATTTTTTTTTTGCCTCGCGGTGTATTTTTATTCCTGAAGAACAAAAAACTGTCCAACTTTGTCGAAAACTAACCGAACAAACCGCTCTGGTTCTAAAAATATTTATAATCATCAATACCATCTTTACATAACCCCTTCTTTAGAATGAAACGTTATTCAAAAAAACTTATTGCATGAAATAACATCTCCAGCCCATATAAACTTCTTTATAATATTTCAACCAGATCAGAAATGTCCATTAAAATGGTTGTCCGTTTTCTAGGAAATTGCACAATTGCTTTAACTTTCTCTCTATCGCCCAAAATAATGAAAATGTGGAAAAATGATTTCAAGAATTTGTACTCTAAGATGGAGCAATTGAAAAAAATCCTTTTCAAAGATTTTTAAGTTTTTTTACTTAAAATATTTTTGCTCAAATTAAACTACATCCGTACTTCTCGAGAGCTCTATGAATGAGTAGATCATAAAAAGATGACATACTTCTCCTTTCTGGTAAAGAAATAAATTAACAATTCCAGGAACATATCGAGTAGACAACATCGAAATTTAACTGCTGTAACATATTTTAATTTTTAGGAAATTTCAAGGGTAAATTTTTGTAATTGTTAGAAGAAAAAAAACTAGTAGTTTTGTCCTTTCGACAAAATTCTCGATCCATGAATGACTTCTTCAAAGCTCAATTTATATTTCCGCTGCATATAGAATAAAAGCAAACATACAGGCAGGGCAATTACTTAACGCATCAGCGTAAAACGTCGGTGCGAACACCCGCTTTTTTCGTTTCACGAGAAGATCGGCAACACTGCTTTTCTAAATGCACAATCTATCCTCCATTGGCTCGTGAATAAAACTTGTTTTAGTGTTGTAAATACTAAATAGAACTACGGAATCACGTATGATAGAAGAAGTGAACACTAAAATGCTGCAGCTAATGATAATAGAATAATAGAAATGATAAAAGAACTATAGTTCACAGGCAGGAGACAGTTAAAAAGTGATCTTTCTGTTACTTCCAAAATTGTACTTCACACGTTAGAAGTGACAACCAACGTAGCGTCAAGCGGTAAACAAGCTCTCACATGAAGGCTTGCATGGAAGCTCGTATGCATGACTGAATGAACAAACAGTGCTACTGTTTCTATAGATCATTGCATGCAGCGGCCTAACCTCACTTTTTCTGACAGTTCGGGAAGGTTTGTTTACAAGGGTGTTAGAATTTGAAGTGATAAATCTAGTTTTAGACTTCTAGACTTATTCTACAAGAAAGCGTTTTTGAAACTAATGAAAATGAACACATGTCTATTAGAGCAGGTCAATCCCGAAAAGTATAAAAACAAAAACCTCTTCCGGAATCAATTGACATATCATTTATTTATTACTAGTTGGCCGTCTGTCAACGAATTTTATCGTATATTTTGTTACATTTGTATATGGTGAGATTGATTCAGTTATTCACTTAATTTTTTATTCGTGGCTTTTCATTTTGCCACTCCTCTACTCAGTAAATGAGCCAAGATAGGATCATTAAATGCGGCTCAACATTTTACGCAGAACAACGTCTCTCAGGAAGTTCCACTACATAGGAGTGTGAAATGAAAATCTAAAACCTAAATTAATCCACCTAGTGGTCAGACCCAGCCTTTCTCATTCAAACTTATTATTTTGTAAAAATAGATTTACATGAACGCCTCAATCCAATAAATAAACGCTTCAATCCAATAAATGTGTACTTTTTGGGTTCTAAAATTATGATGTTGTAATAGAAGTATGCAATATGATAATGGTACGATACCACATTTAAATTATATTATGACTACATATATTGATCAAAGCAGGTATAGTTTTGAATAGCCTTTGAATTTCTTTTCTTTCCATAACTTTTGAACCACATATCAAATTGTTATGAAGGTTGTTATTTGTAAGTTTGAGAGATGACTCGTTCGTATGACACTAGTAATGTTCAAATAAGTCGTGTAATCTTTGAGATAATAAAATTTTGTTGTTTTATTAGCAACTTAATACATAACGGTTGCTTAGTTCGATTATAATCAAATTAAATGGAAACTTATAGGGCAGCCAAACTTTGAAACTACGTGTTATAATTATGCTATAATTCATCAGTAAACCCTTAACTAGCCTATTCATCTGATAATACAATTGATCAAATCGGTTTGTACTTTCTAAATAATGAAGTTTCGTGATTTTCTTAATTCTGTACATTACAGACGAAGTTACAGTTCGATTACAGTAAAATTCAATAGGGTGTTATGAGTCTGCTAGACCTTTCATTTGACACTAATTTCGTGAAAATCGGTTCAGCCATCTCTGAGAAAAGTGAGTGAGTTTAAGTAGTCTTCGGAATATGTTTCTTTTCATAGCTGGATTTCACATTTTTAAACATAACAGGCAAAGTAATAGTCCGATTGCAAAAAAAAAATCAATAAGGTCTTATAGGGTAATTAGACCTTCCAAATGACACTAATTTTGTGGAAATCGGCTCAGCCATCTCTGAGAAACCTGAGTGAGATTAAACACTCTCCAGAACACGTTTCTTTAAATGACTTCTGAACCACACGTTCAATCTTCATGAAACTCAAAAGTTAAGGGTTTTTTAAGTAGCTCGTTCATTTAAAACCAATTTTGTTAAAATCGGTTGAATAGTTTTTGAGATAATGATGTTTCGTGATTTTCACATTTTTAAACATAACCTCTGAACTAAAAATCCGATTGCAATAAAATTCAATAGGGTCTTATGGGGCAACTAGACCTCTCATTTGCAATTAATTTCATCAAGATCGGTCCAGCCATCTCTGAGAAAATCGAGTGAGATTGGGAGAGCGTTACACACACACACACACATACACACACATACAGAAAATGCTCAGCTCGTCGAACTAAGTCGATTGATATACGAGATTCGACCCTTTGGAGCACTTTTATACCTTCGGTTTTTCCAGTCATTGCTATACCTTTCTAGGAGAAAGGCAAAAAGGAAAAATATGACCAATTTCAAATGCTAATAAATCGATTATATTTCAATGGATTTCCTTCGTTCCTACAGTAATCGATTGGAAAATCATGTATGCATCCGCCAAAATGCAGAAAATTGTATTTTGCTTATTCGAGCTTTTGTACTACCGTGACGTTTTGATTATATCACGTTCAAAAAATATTTTCGCGTGATACATAGTTGAATTTTGCAGCACCCCGAAAAGTATATCATCACCTAATATGGGCAAATTTATATAACTCTATCTCGGATACGTTGAAAGAGGCCGGTCGGTGAGCTTTTGGTGTTTTTGAGCGTAGGCGTTTGCGTTTTGCGTTCAATCTTTGGTGGCACACTAGAAAATAGTGTTTGGCGCAGACGCATGCACCATGAAGTGTATCAGGTGTACAAATCGGCGGATATATTAAGGCGGATAAAACACGGCAAGTTGCAATGGGCTGGGCATGTAGCTAGAATGCCGGAAAAACGACCAGCGAAGACTATATTTAGCAGAAATCCCGATAGAGGCTGTCGACTTCGAGGTAGGCCTCGCACTCGTTGGATGTTTGCTGTCGACGAGGATGCCCGCGAAATAGGTGTTAGGGGAGATTGGAGGATAGCAGCCCAAGACCGAGTGACATGGCGACGTATTCTGGATTCGGCATTAGATCGATAATGGGCCTGTCGCCGTAAAAGTAAAGTAAAGTAATCTCTGATACCGACAACCTAGAGAGTTGTGGAGGCTTTTATGTGGTGCACAGTTTGTTAGAAATTTGACCGCGGCACAGTGTGCACGTAGTTTTAAGTATTTTGAACATTATTTACCTCGTGAATCCGACCATCTAGGAAGTTGTCGTCTTCAGCAAAGTTGTTCAGAGGTTCAAGAGATTCTATCTGATAGACAGTTTGGTTTAAATTGAACCGCAACGCAACGTGTGTGTGCATGTAGCTTTGAAAATTTCGAACATTACTTATCTGCTGCCGTCTTTAGGAAACTTGTTTGGAAGGTCATATGGAAAACTTTGCTGAAGACCACATTTTTCTAGAAGGATGAAATCGTAGTATAGGTAAATCACTATCAAAATAGGAAGAATTGCGTGCAAACCAGCGTGGGATTCTGTTCTTAACTTTTCACCATTCAAAAGCCATTGACCTTCTGAACAACTTCGCTGAAGACCGCAGCTTTCAAGACAGTAAGAATCACGGGATAAATATTGAGAATAAGTTATATTCTCAATATTCAATTCCATTCTACTGAGACGCTCAAAAAGAAATGTATTTGATCACGGGATAAGTTAAAGTCAAAATATGAAGAATTGCGTTCAAACTAATGCCACGTAGCGACAGAATTCTACACTAGACTGTTCTTCAACCAAAAGCCCTTGACCTTTCAAACAAATTTGCTGAAGATCGTAACTTATATCTAGTTATTTCAGGTGAAGCAACACGGCGGAAAAGTTCCCGATTGATCCTAACATTAGCCACGGCAATGCAATGGAGACGTTATATTTTTCAAGCGTCTAGGCATTTTAAATCTTCTCATAAGCAATAACGGCCATTTTTGAGTACCAAATACGTTCGAGTATGGCATGAAGTTACTAGATTTTTATCAATTTTCAAGCGATTTTATCTCCCGAATGAGAATGTTTTGGGGAGTTTTTAAAAAAAAAAAAACGTCACAATTGTAAATTTGATCGACAATCGAGTCATGATTCATCAGACAATTAAAAACGATTCCTCAACCCTAGAAAAAAAAGTCTGCGTCAATTTGACTTCTCGCTTTTGGTGTCATTGCCTTTTACTTTTTCAAATAGTGCGAATCCGTTTTCGATTTCCAAAAAAAAATGTTATTTATCGTTATTTGAATCATTATTAAATTTTAAACAAAACCTTGCATTTTGAATGATTTGAAAGTCATGCATCAATTTAACCTTAGAACAAGATTATCTCTCCAGGGTTTACAGTAGCGATTGCCTGAAAACTTACTGACAATTTTTCGCCGCTAGATGACACCGCTAGGTGAATTAATTCGTGTTTTAATAATATTTTTCATATATCTCAGAAACGTGATAAACTTTGTATGATAAATTCGTGAGTGGTAAAAACGAAAGTGGAAAAAACGATCTTTGATGAAATGGACACTGCACAATTATTGAAAATTATCAAGCTTTGTTGAAACGCAGGTATGGACCTGTGATTGGGCGCTTAATGCTTGCTTTCCCTACCACGGTCGATAGAATTATATACACACTTTATCAAACTTTTACTAGTCGGTAAATTTTTTACAGTTTTCAACCTGTAAAACGAGAAAATTGCCAAGATATCAGCATTATCAGCAACAATTACTGACTTTTAGTACAAACTTTAATGCTACTGGTGCTTACTAGCGGAAAATCAATTTTTCAAAATATCAGAAAAATTCTCCTGACTTTGGTGTTTTAAGGTGATTGTGTACTTCGTAAACCGGGAATGTACTCATTGTGCTATATAAGAACCTGTCCGTTGACAAACCGATCATTTTACTAGTAGATGACAACTAGGACGGTCCTAACTAAGTAGCAGCGGATATCAGTAGTGGCAGTAGCGTCAGTAGTAGTTGCAACGGCACTTCCTCCATTAAAAAGCTGCCTTTGTGCGATAGTGGCAGCATAGAGAGCTTCGTAGCCGCAAGGTTACAGAGTCCGCTTTAATAAGCAAGTGGTCGTGGGTTCGAATCTTAGTAGAATCAGGCCATTTGGTTGTCAAACGACTTTAACATGGATTCATTCTCAGGCTCTCCACTACATACCCTTCCTTCAAGCTGAATTCTATAGTACCCTTGCTGACTTTCAACCTAACGAAAAAGCCCCTCTTATAATAAAACTCTTCTGAGTAACGTATAATAGTTCTCTTCAGGGAATTGTAATTATGACGCGGTCTTGGTTGGAGGAACGAGGTTTCGATAAGACTCCTTCCTCTTGACAAAAATATAAGTCCTTTTTGTAATAAACCTGACCAGAGGTGAAGCATTGAGTGTCTCTTCAGGGAATTGTGATTGTGACGCGGTGTCGGTAGGAGGAACGAGGTTCAATAAGACTCCTTCCTCTTAACAAAATAATTCCTTTTTATAATAAAACTGATCCCAGAAATTTTTACCCTCTACAGGGAATTGTAATTGGCGATATTGGCACGAGGAATGAGGTTTCGATAAGACTCCTTCCTCTTGACATAACAAGTCCCTCTTGGAATAAACCTGGCAAGAGAAGAACGTTGGGCCTCAGTCCGGGAATTGCAATTTTGTGATATTGGTAGGATAGAAAAGAGGCTCGGTATAGTAGAGCAGTAAGCTTGAAATGAAAGGGTAAACTCGCACACACAAGCACGGATATAAATGAAAAAGCGTATCATTCACTTCAATAGTGATACTGCCAATAATATGAAGTGCGGAGTACAGGAAACACCTGGGCAATATCACAATAGATCAAAATGTCTCTGGTCGCAGTGATGAGTCCACACAGAGGAAAAAAGGCAGCATCAGTAGTAGGCACATCAGCTGGCACTTCTTCTTATCAAAAGCTGCCGTATTTTGACAACATAAACGTTTTGTGATGCTGGCTATCAAAATCTATGGGCCGTCAAATTTTCGTTGTAATAAAAGCTTTCCACTATATTATCCGAGCAATGCTTTATCCCCCTGCCATGGATAGCACAGAGATGCGATCAGCATCGTGTCCAATATTAAATTAAACAACAAATTGTCCTTTTGAGGACAAATGGTATATTTAATTAAAGAGGTAATATCTTTTCGTTAATTGATTACACTTTATTCAAAATGTTGAAACGCCTTCACAAAGATGTTTATAAATTCGAATCTATCCCAATGTCTCGGTACGAAATCAGCAATATGCAACACCACCCGGCAGCGTAATCAAATATTGCGTAACTAACATAATGAAAATGGTCAAATTTTATTTATGCAAACACTGTACTACTGAAAATTGACAGGCCTTCTTGAAATACAGATTTCGATTGATCTGATTGGTCGTTTAACGCTCATTTTCCCTAACACGATCGACAGACTTATATACCACTTAACCGAGAATGCACTACTAGGGCTATATAAAAACCTGCTTCTGGCGACTAGGATGGTCCTAACTAAGCAGCAGCGGGTAACAACAGCGGTAATTGTAGCAGCGTCAGGTGCGGTACTTTTAATTTATCTAGTAAATACTACAAGGTATACAGCTCTAGTGTTGTATGAAATGGTGACGTGGGACTGAACACTGTAATTATTATAATAACAGACACAATAAATTCGTTTGTTAAAATTAATAAAATTCTTAGCCTCTCCTATATTTTTTCAAAAATATGTTGTACCTGTAGTGTTTTTATATGTGCAAACAACATTTAACAATTACAACCAAGTTAAAGTTTAAAAAGATTCATTTTTGTTTTTTACTCCACAAGTTTCTTTCATTTGCCAACATTTACATTCACTGTATTACGAAGACAGCTAATATAAGTCTATTATTTTATTTGTAAAATTAAAAATAAAAAAAATATCTAACAATATTTAAATGTAAAAAAGATTCTGAATAGATCTTAGTAAATGGACAAAAAATCCTAAGTACTCGCCGGTTCTTGCTCTTCTATAAATTAGTGTTTTTGGGAACTTACTCGTTCGATATTATTCCGGTCACGAATATTTAGTTAATATTGAAGATAAAAAATAAAAAAAATGACTTGAAACCGTTGCAAAAATGTTCAATTCTTGTTCAGTAATTAATGGTTTTTATCGTAATCATATTCATGAGATTATTTCATTCACCATCAGTAGCAGCATTGCAGTTTTGATTGCACGCGAATAGAAGTCGTGCCTACTGCAATGATAGACGACGAGAAACTAGCGGCGCTCTGCTCCACATATACTCTACGCTACTGTTGCTTGCTTTTAGCAGCATGTTTTCTTTCAAGACATCAGTTTCTATTATGCTCTAACAGCAGGTTTAGAAATTGTTTAAGAAAAGGGGTTGTTTCAAACTTTTCGATAAATCTCTACCTTCGAGACATAAAATTAGTCTATTAGTACATCTAATTAGGTCTATGGAAGCAAACATAAATTGACCTATTGGGACGAGGAGTCTCTGTTAATTTTTTTTTAAATTGATACAAAGAATATCACAGGGAACGTTTGGTGTTTATTCATGTCGTCTGTGCTAGGAATGCTCGCATGTGATTGATTCATTATTCGCTATGAAAAATATTTATAACTAGCGTATTACAAAATTGTTGAACATTTAATCTATCCAACAACATACTGGTTATTGTTATCCACATATGTGGTTATGCTGTTATTATCGTTTGAAATCTGACGCATCATTTGCCAGTTTCAAACTAGTTTTGGCCGGTAGCGGCAACATCAGCGTTAGGTGCATTAGCCGGCGCTTCCTCTAGTGAAAAGTTTAGACCAGTCGTGTCTAGTTTTCATTGTGAAAAAACAGCCTTCCACTGTGTTATCAGTGTGCTTCATTGAGATTTGATAATATTATTTGAATCGAATGTTTAAAAGATTTTGAAATATTTTGCCTTCTTCCATCATTTAAACAGATGATTCAATGCTCTTGTCATACGCAAATTCATCAGACATTTCGGGGTATCACAGAGGTGCAATCAGCATTTCATCCGATTTGGAATTGACCAATCAAATGTCATTTTTGGGACAACTAGACAAATGAATCTAGAATTAAGAGTTAAATATTATTTAAACCTGACTACACTTTAACTGTTCAAATTTGTTTTGTTCCATTCCTGTTGAAATTGAAAATCGGTAACACTGATGTTATTGTTTTAGAAAAAAAGGTTGAAAAACAGTTGAAAAAAACCTTTGACGTTGTCCGAGAACACGTCAATATTTACCGAATTCACATAGCTCACAAATTTGTACTGAAATCCCAGTGGATGTTTCCGACGGGACTGCGTGAAATCGCTCACTCACAAAAAAATAATAATCAAACATCAATAACAAACAATTTGCCCTTACCAAACGCCAGAACTAATGATAGCCTGTCAATAGATAAAGCAAACGAAAGCATTCACGCACGCACTCACAGAAAAACAATTAATTAACTCTTTCCATCCTCCCCGTCTCGTTTGCTTCTCGTTCCAGATTTAGCCCAACCCGAACGCCCTCGCCGTGGGACGGCGTCCGGATAGCTGACAAATTCAGCCCCGTTTGCCCGCAGCGGCTGCCGAATGTAAATAACGAAACAGCAGCTTTAGATAAGATGCCAAAAGGACGACTAGAGTATCTGAAACGTTTACTACCTTTTTTAATCAACCAATCGGAGGATTGTTTGTACTTGAACGTATTTTCACCTGCACACGGTAAGTAGTAACGCGAATCAGGAGCGAAATTGGTTTCAATAACAGACGCGATCTCAATGACTTCTTGCAGCCGCTCAAAGCGACAAAAAATTACCTGTTGTAGTATTTTTACACGGAGAATCATTCGAGTGGAACAGCGGGAACCCCTACGATGGAACAGTGCTGGCCAGTTATGCAGAATTAGTTGTAGTTACATTGAATTATCGACTAGGAATCTTAGGTAGGAATTGATCGATCAGTTCGTCCAACTAATTGCTGACTTCTTTTTCCGTTTCTACGCAAAGGTTTTTTAAATGCCAACCCAAGCCCGGAGATCCGGGCTCGAGTGGCCAACTACGGCCTGATGGACCAGATGGCGGCCCTACACTGGGTCCAGCAGAACATTGCCAAGTTCGGAGGGGATCCCTCGATGGTGACCCTGGCTGGCCACGGTAGTGGGGCTGCCTGCATCAACTTCCTAATGACCTCGCCGACGATGGTCCCGGGACTGTTTCACCGGGCCATTCTACTGTCGGGGTCCGCCTACTCGTCCTGGGCGCTCGTTGAGGATCCAGTAATCTATGCCCTTCGCCTAGCGAAGGAAGTCAATTGCTCAATACCGGAAGATCTAATCAAGAGTCACGAGGAAATTGTGGACTGTTTGCGGGATGTACCGCTAGAGGATCTGTTTGCGGCCGACATCCAGCCTCCCAGCTTTCTTAGTGCTTTCGGACCTTCGGTAGATGGAGTAGTAATCCGACCAGGTCGAACCAATCAGGACATCGATGAAACGCCCATCCGAGGAACGTCAAAACGATCCCAAGGAGCGGCAGGCCGGTATGATCTCCTATTCGGAGTCGTCACCGGCGAGGCACTGTGGCGGTTCAGTGCCGCCGACATACAAAGCGGTTTCGAGGGTGAACGGCGGGACCGAATCCTCCGAACCTACGTAAGGAATGCCTACACGTATCACCTCAGTGAAATATTCTACACCGTAGTAAATGAATACACCGATTGGGAGCGGACCAGCATGCATCCGATCAACACCCGTGACGCTGCTGTGGCAGCTCTCTCGGATGCCCAATTTGTGGCACCCCTGGTACACACGGGCGATATGCTGGCTCCGCCTCCGCCTCTCCCGGGCCAGGAACCGTCCGGTCCGATGTGTTTCTTCTTCGTGTTCGACTACCAAACCAAGGACGGCGACTACCCCCAGCGAATGGGGACGGTCCACGGCGAGGACCTTCCCTACGTGTTCGGCGCACCCCTCGTCGACGGTTTCAACCACTTTCCCAAGAACTACACCAAATCGGAGGTAGCCCTGTCGGAGGCGATCATGATCTACTGGGCTAACTTTGCGCGAACAGGGTAAGTGTCAATGCCAGGGATGCGAGAATCGAAAAAAATAGCAACTTTTATAATTTAATTTAATTTAATAATATTAGAATTGAAAAGTTTTAAAACATACGAGAATTTAAGATATGATGTGATATGATATGATATGGTTTGATATGATATGATATGATATGATATGATATGATATGATATGATATGATATGATATGATATGATATGATATGATATGATATGATATGATATGATATGATATGATATGATATGATACGATATGATATGATATGATATGATATGATATGATATGATATGATATGATATGATATGATATGATATGATATGATATGATATGATATGATATGATATGATATGATATGATATGATATGATATGATATGATATGATATGATATGATATGATATGATATGATATGATATGATATGATATGATATGAAATGATATGATATGATATGATATGATATGGTATGATATGATATGATATGATATGATATGATATGATATGATATGATATGATATGATATGATATGATATGATATTATATTATATTATATGATATGATATGATATGATATGATATGATATGAAATGATATGATATGATATGATATGATATGATATGATATGATATGATATGATATGATATGATATGATATGATATGATATGATATGATATGAAATGATATGATATGATATGATATGATATGATATGATATGATATGATATGATATGATATGATATGATATGATATGATATGATATGATATGATATGATATGATATGATATGATATGATATGATATGATATGATATGATATGATATGATATGATATGATATGATATGATATGATATGATATGATATGATATGATATGATATGATATGATATGATATGATATGATATGATATGATATGATATGATATGATATGATATGATATGATATGATATGATATGATATGATATGATATGATATGATATGATATGATATGATATGATATGATATGATATGATATGATATGATATGATATGATATGATATGATATGATATGATATGATATGATATGATATGATATGATATGATATGATATGATATGATATGATATGATATGATATGATATGATATGATATGATATGATATGATATGATATGATATGATATGATATGATATGATATGATATGATATGATATGATATGATATGATATGATATGATATGATATGATATGATATGATATGATATGATATGATATGATATGATATGATATGATATGATATGATATGATATGATATGATATGATATGATATGATATGATATGATATGATATGATATGATATGATATGATATGATATGATATGATATGATATGATATGATATGATATGATATGATATGATATGATATGATATGATATGATATGATATGATATGATATGATATGATATGATATGATATGATATGATATGATATGATATGATATGATATGATATGATATGATATGATATGATATGATATGATATGATATGATATGATATGATATGATATGATATGATATGATATGATATGATATGATATGATATGATATGATATGATATGATATGATATGATATGATATGATATGATATGATATGATATGATATGATATGATATGATATGATATGATATGATATGATATGATATGATATGATATGATATGATATGATATGATATGATATGATATGATATGATATGATATGATATGATATGATATGATATGATATGATATGATATGATATGATATGATATGATATGATATGATATGATATGATATGATATGATAAGATTTGATATGATTTGATATGATATGATATATAATAAGAGTGGCAGAATATATAAAGATTTAAGCTAAATCGAGACACTTGAGTTAAATCGCTTATAAATATCCAAATAAATCCAGTGTTATAAAAAAGTTACCCAAAAATTCAAGATGAATTCTAAAAGAGTCATGCGAAACAACATAATTCTAGTCACTTTAACAACCTTACCAGTGCAGCTTACCAATCGATTATTTCAAATTCGCTTATTCACAGAAATCCAAACGAACACCACCGGCAGGACTCAATCCTAACGGCCTCCAAAGAGCGTAATCGCTTCCGCAGTATTAACTGGGACGAATATGATCCTGTCCACCAGAAATACCTAGAAATCGGTAAGTTTGAGCTCTGTAAAAGATGTTAAACCTCCTTTTTAGCTTACGTTGAAAAAAAAAACACACACAAACATTCTTTCTCATCGTCATAACCGTCACTTGCAGGCATGAAACCCCGCATGAAAAATCACTTCCGGGCCCACCAGCTTTCGATCTGGCTTCGACTGATACCGGAGCTGCACAAAGCCGGAATGGAGGACGTGGTGGCGCGGCACAATCTGTTCAAGAACCATGACGACTTGGACATCTACGAGGGAATCGTCAAGCCGAATGGTTTATCCCGGCTGTCCTTCCTGGAGCAGGATCTCAAGCGAAGAGGCATGAATGGTCCCCAGTTCGGCCACTCGCTGCACAGTAACGGTACGTTCTATTGTCATCCGCTGTTCTAGTTTCAGGGCAGTCTTTTATTTGTGTTCCATGTTCCGCTCGTAGCCAAACTAGTGGCACTGGTGCTAGCAGAGAAACGTGATCCTTTGCTTTCAGTCCGTTCCGAGCTTCGCCTCCGGGGGATGAACTTTGGTACATTTTGTACACCCAGGAAAAGCTGTGCTTTTTCATTCGTCGGTTTATCATGCACACACGCAACTGGCCTGCAGTATTGAGGGATGGTCAGAAACCGAGTTCTGAATGTAACTAGCCAATAGCAAATTGCTTCGTAAACAGCAACTAGTAACCATCCCTGCAGGGAAAGAGAGAGAAAAAACACACATCCCTCCCAATGAGGTTACCACGTATCAGACAGGAAGAGCTGCTGGCGTGCGAAAAGCAACAAAGTGGAAAACTAAAAATACACCAAAAAAGTGATGGTGTTTTTCGACCCACGCAGGGTGACCAGTAACCGGCATGCAAACAGTCGCCATCCATTCTATTAGAACACCCCCCTCCCCCCACCCCCGAAGAATTGAAAATGGTTCTAAACGTGTTGGTCGATCTCTTGCACCACCAAACCATGTTCCTCTAACTTTTCTACCATGCGAAATCCCCAGGGGTACAGACTAAGCACACACATACACACATTCCCTGCTGCAACTCTTCCGCTGCTGCTCGTATTATGTTCAGGTTCAGACACTTTCGAGAAGAAGTAAAAAATCGGAGATGGTTTTTGTTTCCGGTTGGCAGAACTTTGAAAAGTTGCTCACCAACTTCCTGCATCCGTCTGCTGCGGTACCGGTTTGTAGCCGATTCAGCCCCAAGTTTCGGTTCTCCTTCCGATACATGGGTAACCGACCAGTTTGGTTAAAAATGGGTTTTCTGTCTAACAGAGAAAAAAAGTTTCATTTAAATATGGTGGTATTATTTTGCTATATGTACCTGTCCAAAGCAGTGTTACTTTATAACAAAACCGTGTGCAGGGTTTTTCTTTTAGGGGGATTCCCACTTGCAATTTTGTCTTATTTACTTAAAAAATCAATCCATATTTTTTCCGAGATAACAAAGAAAAGTTCTGGTTGTGCTCAATTTTAATAAGACTGTTTTACGATGCGAACTTATTTCTTTACAAGTTTCTCGAAATTCAAATGCCTTGAAGACGGTACATCTGATTTTTTACCTAACAATCACAAAGGTTTTCCTTTCTGAGGAAAAACAATACGCGCTTCGCCTATTGTATGGTACTAGAATCGTCATTTGAAAAGGGGCTCTTATTGGCGGAATTTTTCTCCACGACAAAAAAAAATGAAACATAACGATCTCATTAATAATTTATGAAGCGTTTTAATTTTCATTTAAGACATTATTTATGTTTTCATCACATCCAAAGTTTACTAATTCAAGTAGAATACATTGTTTACAATTACAAATTTAAAAAAGGCATGATTGAAAAATAGGGGAATTTCTCAACAGGGTTTTTACAATAAGAATTTAGGACTCTTGTCCTACCACTGACAGTTTACTCATTTGATTTTTAGATATACAAAATAAGCTGTTGCATAAAATTTCATTATGATATGAGCTGATTAGAAAAATACACCTGACTGTGTCTGACTGATGAGGTTCTACTGTGCTCTCGTTTTTTTTATTCAAATAATCCTGCCTTATAATTTGCCGTATTTACGAGATTTCAACTCATATTCATGTACCAGCTTCGATTATCAATTTTTGTACTATTTGATTTTAACACAACTTAGACATATTTATTGATAAATGTATTGAACGATGAATAAAAAAATATAAACCTTTTCCTAAGACAGGTTGTCGTTCAGCTTATTCCCATGTCGACGATGGCATGTGTTTACATAACATTCGTTATGCGATACACACATCCTTCAGTACACAGTTGCTCTATTGCCGAGTTCGCTTTGTTTTGCACGGCTGTCGGTAAAGTAGCGAGCAGTTTGTGTCCTTACGCTTATTTTTCCTACAGCCTTTTATAACAGCCGTCGCACGCCATTCGTCATAGGAAATCAAAAAAAAAGAAAGAAAAATATCCTTCAAAAAATGCCGAATCAACACACGAAGTACATTTTGCGAATCTTTTTGTGATGCTCTCCCCGACTGCTAGCGCGGGTAGTTATCGCAAACACGCAGCAACAGAAAAAGTATTCTGAGAAGATAGTAAAAAGGCTGTTCTTCCGGAATGCCTGGTTCTGCACAGCTTTACTGGAACTGGAAGTTGCGAATTTAATTTAAAAATGGTGTTATACATCAATTCGCTGTTACTTGGCGTCATGTTAGTTCCAGAAATACCAACATTAGAGGGTATTTAAGCATTTTTCTCAATTTTACCCAGTTTTCCAAAAAACGTAAGTCGCCATATTGGATTCCGAATTTGTGTCAGACGTCGGTATTTATTCATCCTATCTCAAAGAAAGCCTCTATCAGGGAATATATGGTCAATTTTCACGGATGTTCTGAGTTCCCCACGAATAGTCACGGTTTCTAGACATCATCCTGGGTCCAAGAATATGAATTATAAAGACTTCTTCAACAACGAGTCGCCATCTTGGATTTAAAAATGACGTTGAAAATTAAACTCCGGTCTCTAATCATCAACTTACGGACGCTGGACATAACCGAAGAGCAGGAAATCATCGAATCCACTCAAAAAGTTCCCATACCTTAAGGTGCAACTGTGTAGGAACCAAAAATGGCCGACTCCTAATCTTCAAAGCCACAAGAATTGGAAGTAGTTAATACGTCATCTGTGAAAACACTACCTTATGTTTGCGGTGTTGATTTGATGCTATTAATATTTTTTAACCACGACTTATTTAATTGAAGGACTGGTGTAAAAAAGGTACTAACGATTAAACATATTTTCAGAGGCATAACAGTCAGTTTGACTAGTGTGATGTTTACGACAAATTAGTAGACAGTAGTTTTGTCCTTCCGAGGAAGATATACACTGCAATAAAACTGTCTTGAGATAAAATATCAAAAATAAATGATAAATATGTACAACATTTACAAAAATTCTTGTTTTATTTTTCAAAGGAACCTCAAAAATTTATCAGAACGATAATGGTTCTTTAAAAATGGAGAAACTTTGAATTGGAGCGTTACCATATCAAATGACCTGGGAATACTCAAAAATTAAATCTACCATTTCTGATTCAACTGAAACTTTGCAGCAAACTGAGTGGTTTCCGCGGATGGACACATTTTTCAGACTCAAGAGTAATTTTGTAAAAAGACGTAAGCTTTTTGGCATAGGTTATAATAAAGGCATTGTAGCTAAGAAACCTATGGTTGTACAGAAAAATTGTCTTAGACCATTACAAAAAACTAATAATGCTTTATAAAAATGCAACTTTTTTTAAAAAAACCTGAAGTTATAACAAATATATTTTTGCGAATTCCGGGATGGAGAAATGCATGATGAATTTTTATTGAAGATAATTCTTTAAAAATAAATTTAATTTCAGTATTTGTCAAAATGCGATTTTTAAAAATTCAAATGAATATTTTAAATTTAAAAGGTTATCAATCTGAACGCATCCGTTTGAAAGGTATTTCGAATGAAGGTTTGGAAAATTCGAAAATCAACACTCAATTGATACAAAAGAGAGTTTAACTTTCCATTGAAATTCCATTGAAATATAAGTCAAATTTTTATTTAAAAATGAAGTTTTAAAGGTTTTTTTAATTCCAACTTTTCAAAGAATAATTAAATTCCAATGAAACAAATTGATTCTAACAACAATTTCAAATCATAGAGCTAGGAAATAACTCCTTGAATACATTCGTTTTTGGAGATATTTCAAAATTAAGTTTAAAAAATTTGAGCATGTTATGAAAATACGCTGTTTTTGAAGGTTATACGTGGTTCTCCAGTAATAAGCATAAATTCACTAAAATAAATAATCAATATAACACAACACATTCTTTGAC
Source organism: Wyeomyia smithii (assembly GCF_029784165.1). NCBI lineage: Eukaryota > Metazoa > Arthropoda > Insecta > Diptera > Culicidae > Wyeomyia > Wyeomyia smithii. The sequence goes on from NC_073696.1 coordinate 250,510,661, forward strand.
AGCTAAAGGATTGGATAAATAATTATGACATTCTGTTTGATGTTTTGGCAAGTGGCAGATAAATAATAACTACTTCAATCATATAATTTTCAGGCGCTAAAAAGTGCCATTGGTGTTTGGGATGATTCTAGTTTTCTTATTTTTTCACAAAATGCAAGCAATCAAATAACACATATTACAAGTAAAGACATGCTACCAACACAAGCAAGACTTAAAAGACCTAGTAGAAGCCAAATGGTTGAAAGCGCTTCAGATCCGGACAGAATCACTAACATGTCCGGACATGTTCAGCAGTGCCACAGACATGTGTATGTGACGGTGCTTCCCACACAGACGGAAGATACAAAATCTAACGCTGTGAAAGGAGATTTTCCATTACCAGTGCGTACCGCCGGCCGGTTTCCTCTGCTGGTCCGCCGCTGTGGAAGACTGTAATCGAATGAGCGAGTATTGCAGCAAAAACCATTCGAACATGTCTTCAGTTGAAATGAAGACTGACACAACACAAAATGTTACAATTCTCGCCAAACATGTGAAAAGGGCCTATGTGCCATATGTAAACAAGCAAAATTTTCTCATTTTGTGATTAATACAAGCGTAATCTATCCCTACAAATGAGATTTGTATAAAATAAAAAAAAAGAAGTTTTTTTTTAATCAACCAATCTTTTTTGTATGGGCAGATTGAACTTGTATTTGTCAAAAAATGTGAAATTGTGGCTTGTTTACATATGGCACATGGGCCCTTTTCACATGTTTTGCGAGAATTGTTAGTTTTCAATGGCAAACGATCAAAACTCACGATCAATTTGAAGTAATAAGAAAATGTGCCTTTATAGTCGAAATCGAAAATATCCTAAAACAATGAAAGAATGAGGGTGCAAGTCATACAAGTTGATCAAATTGTGCACACAATAGATTCACATAGGTTTAATAAGAATGGGAAAACTTAAAATTTGATCGATCAGAAAATCGATTTAAAGCTATGTTAGACTTGAATTGAACTGATGATTTATTTGAAATCGCCGCCTGCTACGCTGCGATTTGCCGGAGCTCTACTTACTGATGGTCGATCCTGTTCCCAGCAAATCATCCTCTTGCAACAGTGATCAGATAATCAATGCAGACTTAATTCCTGCATGCTAGCCTTTATACGTGACTCCTAAAAGTCATTGTGCACTCGAGCGAGCAAAGCAACAACAAATCGATTACAAAGTATAATCGTTTGTACAATTTATTGTCAGCTGTGCTTGGGAAGAAAGGTTAATTCGATTTAGATTGACTCAGAGTTCCGTCTGATATTTGGCCTTTTTTCATCTCTGATTGGTCGCATTACGCGTTTTTCAAGGGTCTATGTTTTTCAGTAGTATACAGACTTCCTGAAATCTCGCTCGAACAAAGAAGAGACAGTGTGCTTTGCGCTACAAGTCTCGTTTCTCATTCAGTCGCTTCGTGCTGTGTGCAGCGTGCGAGCGAGAAAACTTACCATTCGTATGAGCCATGTCTCGTCGCATGGGAATTTTTATTGCGACGTACACGAAGATATCTCGTCTCTCAACTTAACGAGTGCGGTGCATGGGCGTCGCGTACTTGAGACAGCTTGCGTGCAAATTCTCGTGAGCTCGTCTCGCGAGCTTGCCTCGCATGTTGCTTTGCGCTAATGGTGCGAGAAGGAAATTGATTTTGCGCAGAAGGAAACAGGCAGGGGATTTTATGTTTTTTTTCATTTACGGTGTTATAGCAGCATGCATCAAAACACCGTTAGCATTATCAATGATATAACCTAGTTCATTTATTTATCAATTCAAAATTCTATGATTAATTCATCCGACTTTTGTTAACATGAATTAAGAACGTTTTGTTACTATACTTATTATGCTAACGGTACGAAAATGCACCGGATGCGGAGTGTTACGTTGGTTAACAGAAGTGTTCCTTTCGTCGGTTTAGATGTCATTGACTATCTTATGATAGAACTCTGTTTTGTAGTTCTAAGGATAAAAAATGTGGTTTGAAATTACAACATAAGTTTTCCGGGAGTTAAAAATAGTAAAACCATTGAAATTGTTTATATTTTCTAGTACATGTTGATGTTGGATAGAATTTTCGAATTGAGTACACTAAAGTCGCTTTTTATGCGGGGGATACATGCCGCGTAAAAAACCGCGTAAATTCTGCAATCCGAGTGAAGAGGAACCGAAATCCGCAAGAAAAAAAAAGTAGGAGGGTGGTATTCAAGACACGACCGCATGACGTTGACTACCGTATTCTTAAAAAAAAAATATTCCTTTGAAGCAAATAGTAGAGGGAATTGCAACGCTTCTTTTACAAAACTTCTGTAACAAAATTTCGTGGCTCCAAAAGGTACCAGTTTCCGATTATTCTCGTCCAGAATTCCAGCCATTTGAGTATTTTGCAGTAGCCATTTATTACTAACAGCCACCAGCATAACGGGTGAAACCGGCACGAGATGACCGGTACTATTTTGTCTTTCCTCCTTTCAGCTGCTAACACCTAGCGCTGTCGTGAAATTAACATCAACATGAACATGCATTTTTGCAAGGTTTTTTTTCCGCTAGCAACAGCAATTGTAAAACATAAAATTCAACTAACCGCTTCTATTATAAAACTGCGAGGCACCAAAAGGTGCCAGTTGCCGATTTCTTGTTTACTGGTTTCCGTCCAGAATTCCAGCCATTTTAGTACTTTGCAGTAGCCACCAGCATCACGGATCAAACCGGCACGAGATGACCGGTACTATTTTGTTTTTCCTCCGAGCGTCCGTATGTATCCGGTACGGTTTAATAATGAAACTGATGGGGTGAAATGTTCGAACGATACGTTTTATACCAAGGCTTCGTCAGATAAATAGAAAGAGGGATGGGCTACATAGATGATGAAATGGCAGAGACAAATGTTTCTTGAAAGCTGCGCCGGCCGCTGTCGTAATATTAACACCAACACAAACATGCATTTTTGCAAGGTTTTTTTCCGCTAGCAGCAGCATTTGGTAAAACAGAAAATTCAATTAGCCGCTTCTGTACCAAAATTTTGAGGCACCAAAAGGTGCCAGTTGCCGATTATAGTTTCCTGGTTAGTCCGTCCAGAATTCCAGCCATTTAAGTGTTTTGCAGTAGCCATTTACTACTAAAGCCACCAGCATTACGGGTGAAACCGGCACGAGATGACCGGTACTATTTTGTATTTCCTCCTTTCAGCTGCTAACACCTAGCGCTGTCGTGAAATTAACATCAACATGAACATGCATTTTTGCAAGGTTTTTTTTCCGCTAGCAACAGCAATTGTAAAACATAAAATTCAACTAACTGCTTCTATTATAAAACTGCGAGGCACCAAAAGGTGCCAGTTGCCGATTTCTTGTTTACTGGTTTCCGTCCAGAATTCCAGCCATTTTAGTACTTTGCAGTAGCCACCAGCATCACGGATCAAACCGGCACGAGATGACCGGTACTATTTTGTTTTTCCTCCGAGCGTCCGTATGTATCCGGTACGGTTTAATAATGAAACTGATGGGGTGAAATGTTCGAACGATACGTTTTATACCAAGGCTTCGTCAGATAAATTAAAAGAGGGATGGGCTACGCAAATTATGGAATGGAAGAGACAAATGTTTCTTGAAAGCTGCGCCGGCCGCTGTCATAATATTAACACCAACACAAACATGCATTTTTGCAAGGTTTTTTCCGCTAGCAGCATTATTTGGTAAAACAGAAAATTCAATTAGCCGCTTCTGTACCAAAATTTCGAGGCACCAAAAGGTGCCAGTTGCCGATTATAGTTTCCTGGTTAGTCCGTCCAGAATTCCAGCCATTTAAGTGTTTTGCAGTAGCCATTTACTACTAAAGCCACCAGCATTACGGGTGAAACCGGCACGAGATGACCGGTACTATTTTGTATTTCCTCCTTTCAGCTGCTATCACCTAGCGTCCGCATGTCACTGGTGCGGTTTTGGAATCAGAATGATGGGGCGCCGGCCGCTGTCGTAAAATTAACACCAACAAAAAGATGCATATTTGCAAGGTTTTTTCCGCTAGCAGCAGCATTTTGTAATAAAACAGAAAATTCAATTAGCCGCTTCTGTAACAAAATTTCGAGGCACCAAAAGGGGCCAGGTGCCAAATATATCCATGCTTTTGGTCAGTCCGTCCAGAATTCTTTCAAGATAGCGTCCGTATGTAGCCGGTACGGTTTAGTAATGAAACTGATGGGGTGAAATGTTCGAACGGTACGTTTTATACCAAGGCTTCGTCAGATAAATTAAAAGAGGGATGGGCTACGCAAATTATGGAATGGAAGAGACAAATGTTTCTTGAAAGCTGCGCCGGCCGCTGTCATAATATTAACACCAACACAAACATGCATTTTTGCAAGGTTTTTTCCGCTAGCAGCATCATTTGGTAAAACAGAAAATTCAATTTGCCGCTTCTGTAACAAAATTTAGAGGCACCAAAAGGTGCCAGTTGCCGATTATAGTTTCCTGGTTAGTCCGTCCAGAATTCCAGCCATTTAAGTGTTTTGCAGTAGCCATTTACTACTAAAGCCACCAGCATTACGGGTGAAACCGGCACGAGATGACCGGTACTATATTGTATTTCCTCCTTTCAGCTGCTATCACCTAGCGTCCGCATGTCACTGGTGCGGTTTTGGAATCAGAATGATGGGGCGCCGGCCGCTGTCGTAAAATTAACACCAACAAAAAGATGCATATTTGCAAGGTTTTTTCCGCTAGCAGCAGCATTTTGTAATAAAACAGAAAATTCAATTAGCCGCTTCTGTAACAAAATTTCGAGGCACCAAAAGGGGCCAGGTGCCGAATATATCCATGCTTTTGGTCAGTCCGTCCAGAATTCTTTCAAGATAGCGTCCGTATGTAGCCGGTACGGTTTAGTAATGAAACTGATGGGGTGAAATGTTCGAACGGTACGTTTTATACCAAGGCTTCGTCAGATAAATTAAAAGAGGGATGGGCTACGCAAATTATGGAATGGAAGAGACAAATGTTTCTTGAAAGCTGCGCCGGCCGCTGTCATAATATTAACACAAACATGCATTTTTGCAAGGTTTTTTCCGCTAGCAGCATCATTTGGTAAAACAGAAAATTCAATTAGCCGCTTCTGTACCAAAATTTCGAGGCACCAAAAGGTGCCAGTTGCCGATTATAGTTTCCTGGTTAGTCCGTCCATAATTCCAGCCATTTAAGTGTTTTGCAGTAGCCATTTACTACTAAAGCCACCAGCATTACGGGTGAAACCGGCACGAGATGACCGGTACTATATTGTATTTCCTCCTTTCAGCTGCTATCACCTAGCGTCCGCATGTCACTGGTGCGGTTTTGGAATCAGAATGATGGGGCGCCGGCCGCTGTCGTAAAATTAACACCAACAAAAAGATGCATATTTGCAAGGTTTTTTCCGCTAGCAGCAGCATTTTGTAATAAAACAGAAAATTCAATTAGCCGCTTCTGTAACAAAATTTCGAGGCACCAAAAGGGGCCAGGTGCCGAATATATCCATGCTTTTGGTCAGTCCGTCCAGAATTCTTTCAAGATAGCGTCCGTATGTAGCCGGTACGGTTTAGTAATGAAACTGATGGGGTGAAATGTTCGAACGGTACGTTTTATACCAAGGCTTCGTCAGATAAATTAAAAGAGGGATGGGCTACGCAAATTATGGAATGGAAGAGACAAATGTTTCTTGAAAGCTGCGCCGGCCGCTGTCATAATATTAACACCAACACAAACATGCATTTTTGCAAGGTTTTTTCCGCTAGCAGCATCATTTGGTAAAACAGAAAATTCAATTTGCCGCTTCTGTAACAAAATTTAGAGGCACCAAAAGGTGCCAGTTGCCGATTACATTGTTGTTTTCTGGTTAATCTACTAAAAGCCACCAGCATAACGGGTGAAACCGGCACGAGATGACCGGTACTATTTTGTATTTCCTCCTTTCAGCTGCTAACACCTAGCGCTGTCGTGAAATTAACATCAACATGAACATGCATTTTTGCAAGGTTTTTTTTCCGCTAGCAACAGCAATTGTAAAACATAAAATTCAACTAACCGCTTCTATTATAAAACTGCGAGTTGCCGATTTCTTGTTTACTGGTTTCCGTCCAGAATTCCAGCCATTTTAGTACTTTGCAGTAGCCACCAGCATCACGGATCAAACCGGCACGAGATGACCGGTACTATTTTGTTTTTCCTCCTTTTAGCTGCTAACACCGAGCGTCCGTATGTATCCGGTACGGTTTAATAATGAAACTGATGGGGTGAAATGTTCGAACGATACGTTTTATACCAAGGCTTCGTCAGATAAATAGAAAGAGGGATGGGCTACATAGATGATGAAATGGCAGAGACAAATGTTTCTTGAAAGCTGCGCCGGCCGCTGTCGTAATATTAACACCAACACAAACATGCATTTTTGCAAGGTTTTTTTCCGCTAGCAGCAGCATTTGGTAAAACAGAAAATTCAATTAGCCGCTTCTGTACCAAAATTTCGAGGCACCAAAAGGTGCCAGTTGCCGATTATAGTTTCCTGGTTAGTCCGTCCAGAATTCCAGCCATTTAAGTGTTTTGCAGTAGCCATTTACTACTAAAGCCACCAGCATTACGGGTGAAACCGGCACGAGATGACCGGTACTATTTTGTATTTCCTCCTTTCAGCTGCTATCACCTAGCGTCCGCATGTCACTGGTGCGGTTTTGGAATCAGAATGATGGGGTGCCGGCCGCTGTCGTAAAATTAACACCAACAAAAAGATGCATATTTGCAAGGTTTTTTCCGCTAGCAGCAGCATAAACATCGGAAACAGAAAGTGACAACAACAATAACAACAAAGTCAGATCGATTGTATCCGTTAGTGTCGACTGTGCTTGGGAAGAGAGGTAGTGATTGGCTGCGCGGTATGATTTAGACAATCGATATTAATTACCAATTTTTCAATAGTGTATCTCAAACAATAGTTTGTTTTTGTTACATAAATTTAACCGTAAAAGAATTTCTGATCGATTGATGCCAAAACCTCGAAAACCTGATTATAGATGACTGCAAAATAAGCGCTCAAAACCTGACCACTTTTCTCTGGTTTTCCCTGGTTGAATTACTAGATTTTTAAATTCAGGGGCCTAACTTCGATATAGACGTTAGTCAACGTCAAAATACCGCGTAAATTCCGGAATCCACGTAAAAAAAAACGCGTAAAAGCGACCTTAGTGTATAGATATTGCAAATCAGGTTCTGAAGGTTCGTGATAATCTGATCGTAGTAATATAGTTTTATGAATTCTTCCGATTAATACACCATTTAGAAGGGTCTGACGGCATATATCGTATGTAGGTACGGTAGGCAGCCTATACACCAGAGAGATGCATAGGCACTCACCGTTAAGGCAACTGTCAACATCAAAACGGATAACGGCAATGCAAAATTATACAGCTCGCCCGTTTTGATGTTGACAGTTTCCTCAACGGTGAGTGCTTTGTCATTTCTCTAATATACAGTTTCACTAAGGTACAGTACGGGCGTCTCGCTCAGTTCGTAAAGCGATAAGACAACGTGTGGTGCGCCGCAGTCTCTTACCGAAGAAAAAAAAGAAAAGAAACATCTCGTCGTTTCAGCGCGTGTACAGCAAGTCTGTGTACACGAGAAAGTCTCACGAGGTGTAGCGCACGAGCTGTATCAAGTATGTACAGTACGGGCGTCTCGCTCAGTTCGTAGTGCGATGAAACATCGCCTTGCGCATCGCAATCCGAACCGAAAGAGAAGCGAAAGAGCAACCTGCAAATTGCATGTGACGTGTCTCGTCTCGTCGCACATGCATGGAAATTCTACGAGCGAGAGAAAGATTTCTCTCGTCGCTTGAAAAAAAAAAGCGCGTGCACGGGAAGTCTGGTAGTATAATAGTTGGTATGACAGAATCAGTCTTCCGCATATTGATGAAAGATTTCTGCAAAAATGAAGAAAGTTCGTCGAAACCTAACTGAGTTTTAAGCATATGAAAGAAGACAATTTTCTGGACGCTCTGGATGTTTCCGGTCTGCACCCCTATGTTTTCGTAAGACGTGACTCTATGTCAAAACTTTTTTGACGTACGATAGTCTTACTTTAGTAGGGTGGCATGCTGTAGAAAGTGTTACGAAAATATGCCCTCTTATAGTGCATATCATAAAGGTGGGACAAAAAAAAGGTTAGCTTCCATGCACTTTTCGTGTATGAGACATTCATTCAGTTTGGGGCAAATATATTCTTCTACAAGCATCAAAGCGCCCTCCGTTCTTCAGAAGAGTTTTTCACAGAAAAATTTTCTATAACCATCATGTATTGATATATTTTAAAAAACAAACTGCTCATCTCTAGAGAATAAGGTTTGGAAATGTGGATTTTACCAAATGAATTTCATGTTTACTGCCAGCGAAACCACACCGATGGAGTTGTCACAAACGCAACAATATAACTCGTATCATGTTGTGTTGCTGCTTAGCAGGAAGACGATCAAATAATACTGGTGTCGTTTAAAAGCAGATACCAAGAGTGCAACTGTTGCGTGTTGCATATTGCCGATGTGCGACTGGGGGAAAATCCTGTTCGTGCTGACGTTACTGGTGTTAGACACTGCTATGGTGTCAAGCTATACTAGCTAACGGTGCTTCCACAGACCGTTATTATAAAAAAATGGACCAAAAGGATCGGAGTACACCATTCGATTCGTTATGACGTACTGAATCTCTGGTCAAAATTTCAAAATCTTCGTATATCACTTTTAATAAACGACGAAATACTTATTGTAAAGCACATTTTTCAATCACCATTCGGTCGGCGTGCGACCAGATTGAACCAAGCGCCAAAAACGTTATTTCGAGAAATCCGCCATCAATGTTTAACCACCCCGTATGTTCTTGCAAGTTGCTGCAGAGAAATTTTGTTATAATACCATTCTAAACTGTTCAAATGATTTCGTTTTTTTCATGAAAGATAGATTATCAATTTTAACGTCCACTGGTGTTAAAAACTCAATTTAAAAAAAAAATGGCGCTTGTTTCGGTCTGGTCGCACGCCGACCATTTAATGAGAAAACTTCCAAAATATTTTCTACACATTCCAAGTATTATAATTATGTTACATGACATTTACAATTGGTGGAAAGATTTATTTGAAAATCCCACAGTGCACAGTTGTCTCAACTCGGAGAATCGTGATCGTTTCAGATTTGACTGGTGAAAATTGATTTTATGTACTCAATGTATTCATCGAAATTTTTTCATAGAACAAGGCCTTACTTTTGGCTTTTTCGGTTATTCGATCAATCCACCTAACATTTAGATAAAACAAATACTTTTTCTAATGATCAATATTCCAGATTGCTTTTTATCAGCAACATTGTGGGAATATTCAAAAGAACAAAAAAACTGCTGAATACTGATATCGCCTATCTGTACGTTGGACACGACGAAATAGAGTTTTTTATGGTAAACCGCTTCTCAAAATCGGTTTTTTGTCTATAACTTTTTCTGTAATTGTCAAAACAGCATTCAGCAACTCATCATCAAAATCATCATCGTCAAATCATCGAAAAGATTTATAACTCGACATCACAGCCTTTCAAAATTAGAACAGAATTTGGTTATCTCCAAACCCTCAGCCGCAGGATGCCACACAGTGCAGCGTGTTTTTCTGTTGCGTGGCTGAGAGTACTATACTCTTGATGTGGCATCTGCTTCCATCTATCTATCACAAAAAACTTTGCCCTCTAACTTCACTTGCTTTGGAGATATAATGTTGCATTTTGAACTAGCCCTTAAAATTAGTTTTTTTAATTACCTGAAAACTTTAGCATTCAGAAGACAATAATGTTCAGCATATATTTTAACACCATCGAAACACACAGCTTATCACCTTAAATCCCCACTAGCTCGTAGTCTGCCGCGACAATTAAAAAATGTGCCTTCCTCCTTCTCCTGCTAATGTAGAAATAATACGAACTGTATTTGGCTCAGTAAAACATTGAATCAGGCTTCTGAATACTCCTCTTCGTTGAAATGTGTAGATGAAAAATATTGCTCTTGATACCAGTAGGCAGTAAACACGTGTTGCATATGCATGCAGCTCATAGTTTTGCTTGATTTGATACAGCTCTTAAGAAAAAAAATCAAAGGTAGCCATTTTCACACCCACGAACTTTTATAAACGCAATGCAAAAAAATGCACTATGATTCATGGTCCACGGAAAAAGCGATAACTTACACATCTCCGATTGAGTGAGCACAGATTTTAGCTACTCAGTTCTCGACGGAGTAAAAATTTAAAATCTAACTGTGGTTCCGAACGAATCCTTTATAGAATGAATTTGCTCTCGGGTTTCGTAGGATCTCGTTTGCTTTGCCTAAATAATGCAGCTGGCATAGCTTAGCTACTAGTAAAGATTGATATTATAACGTTTCGCGTTGACGGTGTTAAAAGAGATTTTGAAGGATGTTCGCATCTACGTGAACTTACTTATGTAGTTATCAAAATGTGCATGATGAGCAAAAATATTTTCTTCTTTCTTGTTCGCTTGTAAAAACTAAACAAATATCAGAAACGCCGTCAACACGAAATTACAAAACCAGATTACATTGCATCATGGTTAGCACAGTAGGAAGAATCGGAGGTAGGAAGAATCGATCAGATGTTAAGCAGGTATAAGACGAAGCAAATATTTGCTATTTTTCAATACAGATTTAATTTTGTGCAAATAAAAATCGTACCAAAAATAGCAAATATTTGCTTCGTCTAATACCTGCTTTACTCTGATCGATTCTTCCTACCTCCGTTCAAAAAGAGCAAATATATAATAGCGAACCTAGAATTAATACTGTGAAACAGCACAAGTAGGACATTGAGCACCAAACAGTTTTCCCCAGCGAACGATTGCGATATTTCCATCAGCTAACTTGATCGCTCTAGCATATAATTTCATCAGCCGAAAATGATAAAAGAGTTGGTATATTCGAAAGCCTGCATTGAATGTATCGTGCCGCGTCAAATAAATTATTTAAACTAAACACACAGCTTTGTAGAAGACACGAAAAAGATAACTTCTACAAAGACCGAGTTATTGCCAAAAAATTGAAATCATTTTTTATACTTCTCCAGATCCCAGTCAGACAAAAACTAACAAACGAAACCTACATAGGATTAATTATTACACTGGTCACCAAAATGAAAAAGTGCATTCCAAAACCTCAAACCGGAAAAAATGAGAGATTATAGCTATTAAACCATTCCTATGAGTTTCGATGCCCCTAGCCAATAACGAAACGTGTGAACTTTTCTGGTCATTTTTTTCGGTATGAGGTTTTGGAGTGCACCTGTGTTGACCACTATTATCATAATCACTCTATAAAATTGATTAAAACCTTTCTCCTTCCCAGTACATCCATTACCTGATTTGCAATTCGGAAAAGTAAACATATTTTTTACATAATTTAGCAATAGTTTGGTATGTGTAAAAGTTATCTGTTTGTATCTTCTACAAAATTGTGTATTTAGATGATATACAAATATATGCTGAACATTGGTAAGGCACCAATCAATGCTATAGTAAAAATCGGATTTAACAATTAATCTGTTATGAAACGATATATCTTCAAAACAAGTAAAATTTGAGGAAAAGAATCTGGTGCAAAGTTTTTGTGACGATATTATCTTTGCAGGAGACACCATTTTTCTAAAGTGTAAGACTGAAAAGTTAGATTTTGCAGGGCCACTAACGGCAGAGCTACGCATTACAAATTTGATTTGTTCTTTGAGACTCTTTATGTACTAAATATGTTCTAAAGACATTATGTCTATAAAACCACAATTTGGAGAATAAAGAAAAGACAAATTCACGATGTCGAGTTCTCGTAGTCCAAATGGGGTAAAATGGCCCTAGAAGGTTTTTTTCAAAAAACCGTCAAAATCACTGAAAGCAATATATTTCTTGCTAGACTTGATAGATTTTGCTGAAAATTTGAATAATTACTCTACCTTACCAGAGCTACCTACTTTACCAGAAGATAAGCGATTTGGTGTAAAACGTTCCTTGAAGAATTTTTTTTCGATATTATCATTATGACGGTAGAGCAAATAAAATCATTATTAGCACGATTTCCTCCAATATTCATATAGGCAAAACTTAGTGTAAGCGTAAAGGAAGATGGTGCTTTGATGAACGTTGAAGAACATCATGAAAATAAATTGATAATTATAAGTGTTCGAAGTCGTGTTTTTTTTTTTCAAATGAATATTTATTTTGATTGATACAACAGCAACCAGGTTAACATGATTTTGTGGCCAACACTCTGGAAAAAAGCAAAAAATAAGACCAATGCCAATAAATTTAAAATTTTCAATTTTCAATTCAAATTAGAAAGATGAACATGAAACTCAAACAATAACTGACTTCATTCGCTTCAGCAAAACGCAAAATATTGCAGTCTTATCGATAATGTCTTTTACCAGGTTTGATGCTTTTCTTGAAGCTTTGTGAAAAAGTCAAGAAAAACCTTAGTCCTTTTTAGTGAGTTTCCAAATGATGCATCAGGTTCTGATATCAAATGAAAGTTCTTTAGTTGTTTTATAAAATGCTAATCTCGGGTTCTGGACTGTTTTCTGTAGAGAAAATAGCACCCAGAGAATCACCAAGTATTTTTCAAGAAAAATATTTTTTTCGTCATGTAAATCTATTTGTCACTTTTGTCATCTTATCTTTAAGTTCGTATCTAACTAGAATGATAATCCAATTTTTTAGTAAATCTGTCAATTCCAACCCTAGTTCTTGCAGTTTTGGTGATTTTGACGGTATTTTTCGAAAAAAAATCTTCAAGGAACGTTTTACTCCAAATGACGTATCTTCTGGTAGAGTAAAGTAGGTAGTTTTGGTTTTTTTTGTTGGGTATTTTCGTCACTGCGACCAATTTAGTTCTGGTAAGGTAGAGTGATTATCCAAATTTACAGCAAAATCTACCAAGTCTTGCAGGAAATATGGTGTTTTTATTGATTTTAACGGTTTTTTGAAAAAAAAACCTTCTAGGGCCGTTTTACCCCATTTGACACACTTGGCTTATACATGACATTAAAGCTCTTGATTTGCTTTACAAAACGCTATATTCAGATATTTTTTCTAGCGATGTTGAGAAGAATAGAATAACCCTGCCTTTTTTTCGTCATGTCACCTCTTTGATATATATTGTGCCCATGCGTTTTGAAGTACTCTTAGTGTAGAAAAATACCACAAATTTTTAGAAATATCATTTTTACAGGCCGTTTTACTCTACTTAACTTCATTCTTACATATGGTACCAGTCAACGTTAGCACAAACGAGTTTGGTTATCCGCCAGCCGCACAGATGCAATATGCAACACACAACAGCGTTATAAACTGTTGCGTGGCTGAGAGTGCTGTACTCTCGATATCTGATGCCATCTGCCACGAGAAGAATCCTCCCATACCACAACACGATACAATAAGTTATTTTGTGGCGAGGCTGCAAAACTGTGAAAATAACATGACGTGCAAAAAAGGTGGAACGTATGGAGCTGCTTTTCTTATTTGTGGTTCATTTTTCAACTGGTTTACAATTAAAAAATGCTAATTATCATAACTATTACACCTAAGTGCCGGAGAAAATCTCGATTAAGACATTGGTGTTCAAGATTTGTTTAGTGAAGTAACAATGCAAGCACTCAAAACGGCACATTATCAGTTTTCACGGATTCCCTGATTTCAGTATTAGCCAAATTGAATTCCCCACGGATAGCCATGATTCCTATACATCATTTTGAAATTGAAAATGACATCGAATATCATATTCCGATTTCTAGATATCAACTTTCAGCCTCGTAACATGAACGACGGTTCGAAAATCATTGATTTATTCGAAATGCTTCTATAGCGCAGGAAAAATTCTGAATTCGATTTGGTTTGTAATTTTATTATTTCTATTATTATTTTTTTCGATAACTTGTAGAAATTGGCAACATTACTATCATCGTGTTACTTTAATTTTAATGCTATTATAAATGTTGGTCTGCAGTGCTAGATATATACAAATGATTTTAGATCTCTCTTTTTTCTCTCGCTGGAGGGATTTAACCGCCAAAACAGACGGCTATGCTTATCAAAGTTCTTATGAACATTTATTTAAAGTCATTTATTATCAAGCTCAAACTCTCTTCAAAATTGGAATCCAACAAACAACAATTGACGTTTAACATTTGCACCGCCCTTTTGACACTATGCGTTCCTTGTGGTTTTCAGCCGTGAAAAACTATCCCTTTGATCCACTGATTTGATTAAGCTGATTCTTTCGAATACATCCACAAACATGTCGATAAAAATTCACGTTCCAATTATTTTATTTCGATCAGTTGGTATGACTACCATGGAGCCGGCACTGCTGACCACCTGCATGCCAGTCGGAAACTACACGGCCTACACCCAACCCACGTCTACGGTGCTAAATGCCACGATGGACACCCTCGCCGGACTGGAGGCGGCCGGATATGCTGCCTACTCGACTGCCCTGAGCGTCACCATCGCCATCGGGTGCAGTTTGCTCATACTGAACGTTCTGATCTTTGCCGGAGTCTACTACCAGCGGGATAAAACGCGACTGGAGGTGAAGAGCTTGCAGAAACAGTACCAGCAGCGGGGTGCGATGCACCAGCAGGGGCCGTTTGATCCGATTAAGCACGCCCACTACCACCTGGGTCACTCGCAGTCCGCTAACGTGATAGTAGACGTGGAAAACCACGACACCGGAGCTCTCATTCTTGCCAGTGACGTCAAATCACCCCACATCTGTTCAAACTCGATGCAGATAAATGTGATGAAGGGTGGTTCCCCCGGTAATGATGGCCGGGGAGGTAGCGGTGGAGGTGGCGATGGCGGAGGAAACTGTAACGTCCCATCGGGTCAAACCACAAATAATGCAAAAATCCCACTGGCTAATAACACCTCGTACAAGCCGCGCACCGAACACATTACGATACCGATCAAAAATTCAACCTTCACCGGTGGCACCGGTATGATGACATTGCCCAAACCGGGCACGGTGCACATACCGATGAGCTACAACCGGAACGAGTGCATGACACTGCCCCGGAATACCGGCATCAATGCATCCAGCATGAACACGGGTAAGTGTTGCAGTTCGAAAGATTGTTTCACGCCATCAATTTACCACTCGATCACACATGAGCACACTTTACATTTCCTCCAACAGCTCTCCCATTCCTCCTTTTCACAGCCTCTATTATCGTACCACAGAGATATACGCTCACATTTCCCCTAATGACATTAGGATCCGTAACCGGTTAATCGTTTGCTCGGGGCGCTTTCGATACTGCCGGATAGTTGGGACAGCTAAGCTTTATGTAAATAACGCTCGAGTGTTTGACGTTTCAGTCAATTTTTGCTCTCGGGCATCGAGATGAACTTCACTTCAGTAGAGGACAGGTTTAATCATCCGTTAATTGGCAGTTAAATAGGTCATCAACATAAATCGAGCTTTGCTGGATTTAAATTTCCACTGGAATAAAGCAATTGATTATGTTCTCAAATATTGGCAAAACCTCTAATTTAGGTTTCAAAATTAACAAAGTTTACACTATTCGTTCAAGTGCAATGAAAATCAATATTGTCCTCGGGCACCTTAACTTGGCTGTAGTGTTTAGGTCTATTAGCGGTATAATCAGTCAAGATGAAAACCGATTTATTACTGATACAACCGCCACCAGCATTAAGGGCTTTCCATTAGCTCACCTGACAGCAAACGGATGATCGTTATATCCTCATAAACACACTCACATCCGGACTAATTCCCACCATAATCAACCAATGCCAGCTCAATCGCTCTGACCAAACTATTCGACCATTAAACAGAACCAACCGAAAACCAAACATTATCATTATCTAATTACTTCTAGAGGCTCAACAAATTAAACTACCGCCAAACGGAACTGCCATCGGTGTTCACATGCGCTCGAACGCGGCCACGTCCACCCTCGGCAGGCCGCAATCCTGTAGTAATAGTTCGCCGGAGAATCGGCCCCTTCACTCGACGTCAACGTCCTCGACGCAACATCCGCCCCCACCGCCTTCCAGCGGCCATCAGCACGCGCACCAGCATCACTCACATTCACACATGCAACAGCAGCAGCAGCAACAGCAGCAACAACAGCAACAGTACCACCATCAACAGCAGCAACAGGATTCCGGTGGAACCCAGCTACAGAACCTCAAAGGATGCCCCCAGCAGATGCCCCACGCTGCTATGAGTGAGATGCGTGTTTGATTGCATTTCGGTCACGGGCGACCCTACAATCCAACTGATGGTGAAATTGTTTAATGTTTTGTTTTGTTGGTTGATCCCCCATTCTTTGTTGTGTACGGTGAGTACGTCTAGGGTGACCGAGGATTCTTAAGCCCTAAGTTTATCGTACCCTTGCGTCACCCAGGGGACACCCGTATAACGGAGTGGGTGTGAAATCCTCATTTTCCCACGCTACTTTAAGAGAATGGGGGTAAGCTGAACCCCGATGGCACTACTGGTCCTGTCTATCGCTCCCACACGGGCGAGGGGAACACGATCGTCATTACCGATTGGTGCTCGTTTTATTACTCCACCATCGTCACCATTACCATCATCAACACCGCCCGTGACGTTCATATCCTTTATGTTGATTGATTGTTGATGTTTGCTATGTTATTCTATGGATAAAACTATGAAACTACAAAGGGGTTGGTATTGATCTTCTCCGTCCAGTCAACCGGCAAGCGATGATGCCCGAAGGTGCTGCCCGGCTGCAGTGTGACCCAGTTGACCGATTGCTCAAACGGTAGGGGTTAAAAAGCATTCCCCAGTCATGGCTGTTTGCTCAATGGCTATCGCTGTTTAGGTTCACTTTCCACCAGCATTCAAATGCTGCTCAGTGAAAGATGGCATTTTTTTTTCTCTCGATTTGCTAACGGGTCGTTACTAAGCCACGTGGTCGTCAAGAGGATGGGAGGTAAGTTGAAAAAATCATGAAAGACGCGTAGAAAAGTGGCAGAAAGGCTAAAGACCGGAGCACGTGGTCTTCATTGTGTTGTCACTTTTCATTTTTCATTTTTTACCTTTCATCACAACTGCTCTGAAAATATATCCCGAGCAGGAGAAAATATCATCATAATATCACAACCAGATATTGGAAATACACCTCAATTTGATCTTAATATGGTTTACATAGTTGGTAAAATAACAAAAAATAATACCAAAATATCGTTCCTCCAAGACTATATGAATAACAAAGCTTGGTATTTCAATAACAAATCAATAATTTGCATTAAAAATCACGAAAATGACCGATTCAGTTATTTTCAACTTATTGAACACTAAATGCATAACTGATACATTATTAATAATCAATAACGAACAATTTTTACTTAAAAACTTACTTTTGATGAGATATTTTAAAATCAACTCAAATATCTCATTGAAGGCATAGCGAGATATGATATCAAAATTTTATGATATTTTCATATACTCGTTTGGAACGTGAATATCTTTCGAATAACACGATAAGTCCTCATAACTAAATATGTTATTGATGAGCAGGGCCGGATTTAAACGGTGTGGGGCCCGGGGCAAATTTGTTTGTGAGGCCCTCTTTTCTAAAAACATTTAGAGGTAACGTTCTGGAAGGTGACGAGCAAAAAAAAAAGGTCGCCGAAGGACTAGGGGGGCCCCTTGAATCGGGAGGCCCTGGGCATTTGCCCCCTTTGCCCCCCCTCAAATCCGGGCCTGTTGATGAGTTATGATTTTGTTATCCTTGCCTGCCCGGGATAAAACACTACGGCGCATCGCCATCCCAAAACGCAATTTTAATTTTTTAATTTGATTTGCTAACATTCATCAGCATTCATAACCTCAAAAGCCAACTCTTTATACGTAACGCATTCAAATATTGACAAGATTATTTCCAAAAAAAAAAAATATTGTTTTATGCGAACAAATCAAATCAAAACAAAATTGTAGATCATTAAATGTTTTTCTGAGAAAGAATCCATTCCGGGCAGAAACGTTTATGAAGAGTTGTAAAATGCTCATTTTTAAAATATTCATTAATTTAGAGGAGAAGTATGAAATTTAGACCCTTCTTACAGAAGACGAGGTGAGCAAAATGTTGTATTAGGGAACGCGAGTGAAATTTGACTGGTGACAGCTGAGTGACAGACGAACTACTCGTCCAAAATCCAGTCGACTCGCTGTCTTAAATACCAAAATTGGTCAGACGAGTAACTCGTCGCTCGCCTTGTCGTCTGTAATAGGGGCATTAACTTCACTGCTGGCAAAAAGTGTAACGGTGTTGGGAAGAATCGATTTGTTTTTAACGTGCACAATTTGCAGAAGACAATATCAGATGATTATTTTACGTATTACCTTCAGCAAGTTATCATATACAAATTTTTTTTCTTATATATGAAAAAAAAATTCTTAGCCGCAACCTATGTAACAAGTAATCTTGTACTTCTCTTATCAAAATCTAAAAGATTGATAATCAAAATTGATTATTAATGGATTTGAAAATATATTGTCCAAAAATAAAACAATAACTGGAGAAACCAAATTGAACCGTTGATAGTTTAAAAGCCGTTATTCATGTTAAAAATTACAACAAGAGAAATTCTATGAGATTTTTCGATGTGTAAATTGGAATCACAACTGAGAATTTTGCAATATTTATTGCACTACCCACTACTTAGAATTTTTTTTTTAAATATTTCCAAGCATTTCGAGCTCAGAACGAAATGTTTTGTTTACGAAGTGTACATGCCACTTGCACACGACTATCACAGATTTTGCTCAAAGATGGGTGAATTATTCATCTACCGTCTCTTTGGAAAAATCCCCATTTTTGTGTCGATTGGATTACCCCCCGCTCTGTAGGACCCTCTCTTTATTGCAAAGTCACGCAATTTTTGTCAAAAATCTCTTTTTTCCTTTTTCTTACAACTCATAGACGTTAGATGTCCGAAAAATACTGATAGATGGTTTTTGAAGGAAATAAACCAAGGAATCCAGAAAAACTATAAGTTTTGACCAGAAGTGTTGCCAAATAAATTATTTTTGTATTTGGAAACTAAATTTACATTTTTCGGCAAATGCAGCCATTTTTAATTCACATTTGATAATATCATCGTGTTCCTTGAAAAATTTCACGTAAGAAGCAACTATCATCCCTAGGTAATATGATCCAATCTCAAGATATAACATTTTTACGAAAATAGTTGTAAATTTCGTAATTATTTTACAATTTATAGACGTAAGACACCCGAAAAATAGTGATAGGTAAATTTGGAAGAAAATAAACCAAGGAATCCAGAAAAAATATTGGGTTTTGACCAGAAGTGTTGCCAGATAGATTATTTTTGTATTTTAAAATAAAATATTCATTTTTCGGCTAATGCAGCTAATTTTATTTTAAATTTGATGGTTTCATTGTATTTCTCGAAAAATTTCACGTAAGCCGCACTTACCACCCCGTGGTAATATGAGCCAATCTCGAGATATAGCATTTTTACGAAAAATTTATTACGAAATTCAAAACTATATTCGTAAAAATGCTATATCTCGAGATTGGCTCATATTACCCCGAAGTGGTAAGTGCTACTAACGTAATATTTTACAAGAAATACGTTGAAACCTTCAAATTTAAAATAAAATTAGCTGCATTTGCCGAAATATGCAAACTTAGTTTTAAAATACAAAAATAATCTATCTGGCAACACTTTCGATCGAAAATTAAATTTTATTTGGATTCCTTGGTTTATTTTCTTTAAAATTCACCTATCACTATTTTGCGGGTGTCTTACGTCTATAAATTGTAAAAAAAAAATAGTTACTAAGTTAACAACTTTTTTCGTAAAAATGTTATACCTCGGGATGATATTCGTTACTTATGTGAAATTTTCCAAGGAACACGATGAAATTATCAAATTTAAAATAAAAATGGCTGCATTTTCCGGAAAATGTAAATTTAGTTTTTGAATACAAAAATAATTTACTTGGCAACACTTTCGGTCAAAACTTATATTTTTTCTGAATTCCTTGGTTTATTTTTTTCAAAAATCATCTATCAGTATTTTTCGGACATCTTACGTCTATGAATTGTAAGAAATAGAAGAAAGAGATTTTGAACAAAAAATGCGTGACTTTGCAATAAACAGGGGGGTCCCACAGATCCCACAATCGACACCAAATTGGGGATTTTTCCAAAGTGACAGTAGATGAATAATTCTCCCAACTTTGAGCAACATCTGTGATGGTCGTATCCAAGTTCGTGCTTTTTCGTGGTCACTTCGTATGGAATAACCCTATACTTTTTGCATATTCATTGTTGAAAATCATATAATGTTGATTTTCGTATTTGTTTTCTTGAGAGAAAACTTGAGGTTAGAATACCATCTTCAATTTACAACGTTTCAGTAGCTTCCGCTTCGTATAGATCGATAACGGCGCCGGCTACGTCTTTACTGTCGTTGGGATTAGTAAGTAGACTGTGAGGATGGAGGTGTAACAGTCGTTGTTAAGGAAGACCGAGTTTACCTCTACATCTCCACAACTGCGACGGAAAGAAAGGGTTGTGTTGTTATATCCTCAACCGTTGTTACGAGAATCCCGCACCGGGCTGTGATATGATTTTGAGTAGTGATAGCATGAAGTCTCGTTTATGACTAACTTTAATTTTGATGATTCGAAACCAAGAAACATACACTCTACACAAAGCATATAAAGTTAATAATAGTAGGGTTTCGGCTTAGCAGTCTCTAAACTCTAGATTTAAAACAAATTTGTTGTTTTTCGTCCCAACGTTTCAGCACTTGTTTGTGGCTTCATCAGGGGAAAATAATTGTATTGTTTTACGTCAGATGAGTTTCATAACTTTAACTATGGTTAGCAATTTTCAAACTTTCGGTCAATTTCAAATAGATTTGTTCACTTGGTGGTGGGTGAATTTATGTATGTATTTGTATATGTACTGCACTGTATATGTACAAATCTATTAGAAATTGACCGAAAATTTGAAATTTGCTAACCATAGTTAAAGTTATGAAACTCATCCGACGTAGAACAATACAATTATTTTTCCCCTGATGAAGGCACCAACAAATGCTGAAACGTTGGGACGAATAACAACAAATTCGTTCTAAATCTAGAGTTTAAAGACTGCTAAGCCGAATACCACACAAAAAATATATGAAGTTAGGTTGCTTGTCATAAATTACACGCGCAACACGCACTGAAAGCTGTTGGAAAACCGCGTTCAACAAATACCATTGTTGCCAGCAGCGCGCCGAGTGTTGCTGTAATGCCAAACAAAAAGAATTGCACCATCTGGCAATTTTGTTGCCGTTCAGATGGTTTTTTCTTGACCCTAATACCTTAATATTCAGATCACAACAAAAAACTACGCGCTTCAGGCACTTGACTTGCTGTGTAAAAAAAACGAGGATCTAGCGGTGCTGTGTAACTGTATTTTACAGCCCGTAAATTTAGTAACAGGATACAGGATAGATCAGGTTACATCTTAAACGTGAGGATGTAAAAACGGAGGAATATTTTACCACATTATCTTTCAAAAATACTAGGAGGGTGGTATTCAAGGCACGACCCTATGACAGAGGACTGCGGTATTTCTCCACATTTCGATGCTTCGGAGAAATTGTCTTCTGCCGATCCCTCGCACACATCTGGAAATTACGCTTATACTTCATATCCATATGACGAGACATTGCGAGGATTAAGATGTTCGTACAAATTCTCAGTATATTCGTTTATTCACTAAACGAAGCTGCTTTGCAAACTGCTATCGCTGTAAACCTGTAGTACAAAAATCTGGCGTTTGTATGTCACCGGTACGAAATAAAAATAATGATAAAATGTTTAAATGGTACCTTTTATTTCAAACTTTCGTCAGTTATTTGGAAAGAGGGCGGAGCGCAGCAGAATAGGAAATGGCAAAAAAAAAACATTTTTGAAAACTGCACTGAACGCGGTCGAAAAATTAACACTAAGAAAAAATCGAGAACTCGATTATAAGTTTATTTGCATGACTTTTATTGCTTTTAGCAACGTTTTGTAATAGAAAAAAGAGAAATGACCCTGATAGATTGTTGTCATAAAATAGATAAACATTTGAAAAAAATTGACTAATGCAGCTTCCGTTACAGTTTTAGTTAAATGTGTGTTGTGTCTTGTCACAGTCGTCATGTTATATGTTTAACCGTTGTTACGACATTCCCGCACCGGGCTATGATATGATCTCAAATAGTGATAGCCTGAAGTATCGACTAACTTTTGTTCCGATGACTTGAAACCAAAAAACTAGGGAATGTAAAGACGACGGAATATTTTACCACAGTTTCACCGTGGTAAGTGACGAAATCGTACAATGTTGCGCGTGAAGTTAACTTATTAAGAAGGTAAACGATGAGTACCTGACTTTACCAAGCATTATAAGAAAAAAGTGATTTTTGCTCGGTAACTTTCGAGTGATTATAAAAAAATACGATTTAAATTTCTTGAAAATCATGAAATTTTGACCTCACGAAAATCATAATCATTCGTTTTTGCGTGTTGTTATGCTTATCAATTGATGGCGCCAGCAGTAAGTGCTGATCGATTTTGACATATTTAGAATGTGATGAATCACATGTGAGACATGTTTTTGTGGCGTGTGTGTGATTTTTTTGTGGCGTGAAAATGTCCGATTTTGATGAAATAATGAAAGTATTACTTTTTTTCATTTTATTACAAAAAAACAGTGGCTAAAGGGCACAGGGACCGTACTTAAATGTCGTAGCATAATGAGAGGTGGGGGGATGGGGAAGATATCGTCGTTTTGTGACAAGCTGTGACAAGGGGGTGGGGAGGGTTGGATTAAAATCGACGTAGCATTTATTTTGAAAGACCTGTTTTTTGCAGGAAAAATGCATACAAAAAATACACTACAACATTACACAAAGTTTTGCACTGAAAGCTGACAAAATCTTTCTATTTGTGGTATTCTGAAATTTTGTGTAAACACACAATCTGTTTTGAAAACAAAAATCGTTGGTTCTTTGTGGTTTTTAATAGTTAAAATTACAAGATACTCATTTTCGTTCAAAGCTGGTAAGTGCAGCGATTAGTTTCTTTTGTGAATTTAGGAATATTTTCTGTGTTTTTACAGACACAGATCATACGAAGTTGTATAAACATCTTTCCTCCTCGTACCAAAACACAATCTCTTCGAAGCAGAAAACATTAATCCATAGCGAAGTTAATATCCAAAGGAATGCTGTTTCCAGTGTATAAGTGATAAATAAATTGAATTAGACGCGGTGATTTTTTTTTTCAAGTATTTTTTTATGTTGTCACTTGTATTTTTGTATGTTGTTCTCAAAACGGGAGGGAGGGCTAATCGAATGCTACGTTTTTTCAGGGGGGAGTTGAAGTTTTGTGACCAAATGCTACGAGGGGGGAGGGGGGTTTGAAAATCATGAAAAAATGCTACGTCATTCAAGTATGTTCCCAAAAAGAGTTTAAAAAAGTTTACGGAAGCACTACTATAAAGAAAACAACATACTGTGATTGGTTCCGTCCCTTCAAAGACGGTTATTCCGATGTTGAAGAATGTCCGCGTGAAGAAAGTCCAAAAACCTTCGAAAGAATTGCTCGATGAGGACCCTTGCCAAACGCAGGAACAGCTTGCTTCGGTGTTAGGAGTTACCCTCCAAGCCATTTCAAAATGATTGTAAGCTTTTTAGGAATAAAGTTGCATTCTCATTTAAGAAACTAGCGAAAATTTAGCTGCACACCTAATACAAAAGTTGGAATGCATTTTCAAAATGAAGTTTTCGATCATCATCATCAAATTGAAAAATTTTTTTTGTGGTTCGTTTTAAATAAAGCGTTCAAATATGATTTTTCTACAAACGAATAATTATTTTTTGAACAGGTCTTTTTGAAAGTAACTTTTGGGGCCAAAAACAATCACGATAAATGACGGATAGTGAATGATTTTCACACGCGTCGTCGCATAGAATCGCGGTATTTGACATAAAAGATACTCATCGTTTGTTTTTATTCTAGTGAGCTTCGGGCACAACATAATTCTGTTACGGCACTTACTACAGTGATAAAATAACACAAACCTTCCATTCCACCACAGTCGTGGAGATGCAGAGATAAATTCGGTCTCGGTTTGACAGTTTAGCCAGAAATAGCTCGCGCGTCGCAGATCAGATTAAGTTTCGTTCGGTCGACAATTAAGCAAAGCATAGGTGCTACATTCTGATTCGGAACTCAACCATCTGTTTATTATATACAGACTTCGCAGCCAACTGTTAAGCATACAAGACAGTTGCACTAACAGTCTCTCCCGTGCCGGGACTCGAACCTACGACGACTGGCTTGTTAGGCCAGAATCGACCTCGAGACCAGCTAAAAAGGTAGCGATTATCGTGAATGTTTTAATTACTATGCAATGTAAACCTTTCGAAAAACCGCACCTGACGAAGTGTGTTCGCTTTCCTGAAAGTGCTCGGGATTGGTAACAAATATTCGCGTTGTTTGACAAGTAAGATACTCATCGTTCATTCTCGTAATGAGCTAACTTCACGCACAACTTCGCTCGATTTCATCACTTACCACGGTGACACAAACCCTCCGGCTTGGTCTCCGGCTTCAACGATTGTTACACTTCCTTCCTTACAATCTCCTACTTTACCTTAACGACCGTTAGGATGTAGCCGGCACCGATGTCGATCTCTACTAAGCGGTAGCTACTGAATTGTTCTACATTGAAGATGGTAAACTAATCCCAAGTAGCTTTGTATTGGCACCCTAATCCCGAGTAGCTTTGTACTTTGTACTTTTGTACTTTTTGACATCGAGTGGCCTTGTTTTACTAAGATTCGAACCCACGACCATCCGCTTGACAAAACGGACTCTGTAAACTTGTGGCTACGCAGCTCTCCAAGCAGTGCCAATCAAAACACTAAATATCTTTTCGAAACATCACGGAAAATAACAGCCGTTAAATACTGCTAAATCGATGTTCGGTGGCTTGAAAAATTGTTTTCCTTATTTTTTTGGGGGTGAAAAAAAACGACACACAATCATCAACGGCGGCTCGTCGCTAACAACTTCAATGGCGTGCACAATCTTGGCCTTCCGTTTCACCTGTAACATACAATAAAAATATTTTCATATTCGGAAAAGTCTTTGCATCAAATCATGCTCTTTTATCCCTGTTTTTTGTTGTTTCTGAATACGCCACGTATAAAAAATTGGCTAATGAGGTTTACTCTGTAAATCGGTTTTTTTATTCAGTTTCTGACAGATAGACATGTTCCTCAAAAGTGAGTAATTACACGAATACTCTATTTAGAGTGCGTCTACTTTGAATGAAACAGAGTGACGTTTTATTCAGTTTAGAGTTGAATTAAATGAGCGTGTACCCCTACTGCTTTGGAATTATAAAAAGCCAGTGCTGATAAAAATCATTGTCACTGACAAAATTCCTCAAAAATCCCTACCAATCTTTTTCAATTGTGATTTCCAACGGACGCAGCACCCTTTCAGGTACACCAGATTTTCATCCCTGCAACGAGCTGCCATGCTCTGATGAAATATTTCACACGCATGTGTTACGGTCACGAAATAAATTTTGCTGAAAATCAAAATCAAACAAGCAAAGGTTATCAAAATGATGCCTCAATTTCATTCAAGTTGATTTCGGGGTGGTATTTTTCCTGTCCATCACTAGTATAGTGATACAAACACAAACCAAATTAACCCTTTCCCGCTCATGGTGACTCTAGAGCACCAAGAATTACAATCATCATATCTTGATATAAAATAGTTTGTTGTGCTTACGATTGTTCCATAAACTTTTATATGCTGCCTCAGAGCATCACTGGGCATTTTCTTCAAAATACTACAGTTGACAGTAGTTTTAGTTAGTCTACAAAGTGTTCAGCTGGAATTTTCTCGTGAAGCTATAAAGTTTAATGATAAACCTTGTGACCGGGAGAGGGATAACAAAATTACAGTTCACATTAAACTCAGAATAAAGGAGTTTCAGAAAATTTGCAACGGTGAAAACCGAACGACTGACGGATGCCTTGACTCTTGTCTTTCTTTTCTGTCGCGAGGGAATGAACATTGCATGACACTGAAATATTACCTTGTCATGGTAACACAAACGTATATGGTGGCTTCATTCCACTTGCATGTAACAGCGTTGAAATATATCAGTCCTGTAAATAACATTCACAAGCCAGCTTGAAGCGCAGTAAAAGGTACCTATTTTTGAGCCGACTCTTTCAGATTGAAAGGGTCAGCTTTGAGCTGATCAAATTATTCTTGAAAAACAAACTCAACCTATAAATTATCAATAAAAAACTATTAATTATTAATTCTTCAGTAACACAAGACACCTTATAATTTTCAATTGAATTAGTCTTTTTTCTGTATGAAAACTGATACCATTATACTAACATCATTAAAAATTTACTATGAAAATGTCAAATACAGCTCGCATTTTTTTCCAGATTCTCAATGGTTCAGAAATTTTGTCGAACATTTACATCAGCACTAATAAATTAATGTTATGTTTGAAAAATTCATCAAAAATGGTTCTAATTTTTGGCTCTTTTCAGTAATTTTTGAACAAAGTTTAAGGTGAAACCTCATTGAATCCAAAAATGGCCGACTTCGAGTCACCACTTCGAATTTTCAAAAGCACAAGACTCAGAAATACTCGGAAAATTCTATTTTATGTTTGCTTCACCCCAGCAAACATAAAATAGCATTTTGACAGGGAACGCATTAACTATTTCCGAGTCTTGTGCCTCCGAAAATTCGGAGTGGTGACTCGAAGTCGGTCATTTTTGGAATCAGAATGAAATTTTCATTTTTTCTTCTATTTCATGCTGAATCAATAAGCCATAACAAAAGTTCAAAAGCAAATCTGGGTTGAAGCAACTTTATATGAAAAAATCTTCGAAGATCAATTTTATATGCATTTCTCAAAGTTCAACTAGGTAGGTATTTGCGAAAATAAGCCAACTACGATGACATGCAGTTCATAGTGAGTTTTTTGAATGATGAAGCTTAGGTATAGCGGCGATATTGTTTTTCAAATACATCTTTTCGAAATATATTATTTTTATTCTCTAAAGCCGTGATTTGACACTTGGAATTATTTTTTTGCATAAGTCTACAAGTTTTCCACAAAACTATTTTTTAATTGCTCATAGTGAGATGAATCAGAATTAAGAATAGCCACTATGAATAGATTGTTCTGTGTTAGCGAATGGACAATGACGTTTAATCACAGGCTGATTTTGTTAAAGTTAAAAGCCTCGTGCTCGTAGGGAAAGAGACGAAAGCTTACCGAATAGATTGCAGTGAGCCACGGAAATTAGAGGAGAGTACAATAAATGATCGAAATATGACCGCGTGGTTTGTGAACAGCCCTTTTGAATAAAAAGCACCCCAAAGTCAGGTTGAAAGAATGACGCTTACTTAATCGAAAATACTTCGAAAAAATATCCCAACCGCTCTGGTTGATTGATGGAGAATAACATGCCAACTGCAACGTATTCCGTTCAGAGATTTCCTTTTACTGCTCGTTATGTTATGTATCTTGTATCAATATCAAACCGTCATTACCCCCTAGAACAAGAAGAAAAAAAATCATGTTAGACAACAAAACAAAACCATATATATTCGCTAGCCAATTTGGATCATTCCTCACCCACATCAGAACATCGAAACGCGAGCGATTCGGATCCAAAAGTACGACTCCCATAAAAAAAAAACACACGAAAGAAAAAAAAAAACTATGTACATTATTTCTTTTCTACAAGTTAGTAACACTAATGGAAACAAAATGAAACAAACCTATCTAGATAAAATTAAATTCAATGCAAAAACATTAAATGAAGCAAAAAAAAACAGAAAAGTTCGAAACCAAAAACACACGCAGGCGAAGGCAAAAAAAGTCGAATTTGAATAGAAAATTCGTCAAACCTTCGCAAGAAACCAACAAACGAAAAATAGAAACCAAAAAAAAACGAAATAAAGACATTCAGAATGTAAAGCGAACCAGTAAAAAAACTAGTTGATAAGCGAAGGGTAAGAGCCGGTGTTAGACATTGCACCGTCAACCACCTGCTAGACGAATGATGTTCAATGTTTATGAAGTACTTTAATTGATTGAATGTAAATCGAGATGATTACGAATTTTAAGTACTGTTTTAATGAAGAGCAACTGCAGTGGTGCGAAGTGGTATTCAAATAAAAATAAAGAGATACAAAACCTGTATAAAAAAACTTACAATCTGAGTAACAAAGTGAAAAAGTTGTGTTTTATTCATTTTCTGTTTGTCATCGACTTTTCTGGTTAAATCCAACGATCGGTATGCCAAAAACTGGGTAAGTATGGTGAAATGGTGAAAAAAACACATACACACAAAACAAGGAAATAATAATGATCCCGATGATGGGACACTTTGTCAAGCACTATTGAATTTATTACACATTTTAATGGCCTTTCGCTCAATTGACTCGATGGCAAACCTATCAAAGCTTCGCAAATTACCCCTTCGAAACGCGAAAGACAATTTTCATTTTGGTTCAACCCATCCGCAGGCGGAGAAGGGAGGAGATTCTGCAAAGTAATATAATTTACTCACTGCCGGATTCGACATACGGTTTATATTTTTTTCTTTTCGCGCATCATTGAGGACGGGGAAAACATCGAACTGCGAATAAATCGGTTCAGCTTTGTTTGAATAAAATCGTAAATATCTCATGGTAATAAAAATATTCACGTCAAAAAATACGAGTACATTTCGTATTTCCGCTATTTGGTTTTGGGTACCTTTTTCACTGTTGTTGGCCTCGAGCCGCCGCCGGGCCGCATGTTTAATTGCCACACACACTGTGCACCATAACGCGCAATGATGGTTATCATTATTTTATTATTTTACTGCGTATATTAAAAATAATAATTTTTTTGCGCTGAATCATTTCACATTCTGTTGAAGTTAGTGCGGGTGATTTACCGTTGGCGAATTTACGCATTCCTTTTAAGAGCAAGTTTTTAGGGAACTCTGCAGCGACGAGACGTATTCGAAGCACATTAGTTTTTGATGTATAATCCCCTGTAGAGTCGTCTATTGATAACGTCTACTTTAATTACCTTAAAACAAATGTCAATTGATCGTCAAAGTTTTTATGCTGGCTTGAAAACTAGTCAACAGTAAGATATAAAAACGACTCCACCATTGGAACCGTGGAATGACAAAAAGAGCACTTCACAAAGAAACTTATTTAATTCCTTACAGCTTTGGCATTGACGTCATTATGATCGGATTTATTGTTTTTAAGTTATATGTTTATCAATGGAATGAGAGATATACCTTAACAAATAGGAGAACCACTTCAATCGACTATTTTTCATCTAGTTGAACCTGCACAGCATTTTCTGTGTGTTTTTTTAAATCGCTACTCCTTTTTTAAAAGAGCCTACGCAAAAATTGAAATTATTTTAAGAGCCGGTTTGTTTGATCGATTATTTTGTCTTTCCGCTGAAAATATACACCGTGAAAAACATTTTATAAGGAAAAAAGTTGAAACAAATTAAAAATAATCTAAAAAAAGAAATAAAGCTTTTTGAGAGCTCATTTTTAGATAATAAATTTTTGAAAGTGTATATTTTCTGAATGGACAAAATTATTACTCACAACTTTACCGAAGACACTATACCTCAAATTTATCTAATGCTTTTTCCTTACATGTTTCTCTTGTTTCCTAACTAAATTATGTATTAATAATGATGCAGGTATTTCTTCATCTGCTTTTTGTTATCACCTTTATTTTATTCAAATATTCGTTCTGTTAGTTTTTGTTTTTTAAGTTTCATTTAACTGAAACCTGTAATCATTCTGAATTATTTTATTTCACTTTTCTGAATCTTATTATATATTCCTAATGACGATTTTGTTTTATTCTAGTTTCATTTTTTTCAGTATTAAATTTTTTAATATTTTTTAGTTTTGGTTTAGTTTTTTTGTTTTAGTTTATTGAAAATATGCTTTTATCTACAATCTTTTTGAGATATTATTCATGTAATAATATTCTCTTATTCACATAAAATAATCTTCAATAATATTTTATCTTTGTTTACTTCTCGTCTCCGATCGCTTCTTGAAGTATTCTTTCACTTTGAGTTTTTCTCCTTAATTTCAAACTAAAAAATCTATAGTTTTTTAGTTTGTACTGTGCTCTCTTAACTTCATCATTTTACGATGAAAATCATCCCTCCATTATTTTTCCTTGTTTTTCTATTACAATTTCTGTTTATTTTTCTTTTTTGTATGATTTTTGGAATATTTTTCCTAGTTCACTGCAAGTTAATTTTGTTTTTGTTTTAACTCTAGTTTTGCGGCTTTTTATTTTTTGGAGAACTATTTGTCATAGTTTTTACTATATTTTGCATTCTACGTATTTGTCCCAGGTTGTATAATGTGACACATTCTATTTTTTTTTTTCATTTGTAAATATTTTTATTCCTTCTCTATCCCAGATTTGCATATGTAATTTTGTTTCGTTGTTTTCTCCTCGCTTAACGTTTCCTTATTTTCTGCACATTACTACGTCCTATATTTCTCCGCTATCTTTTTTGCTTGGTTTATATTTTAGTCCTGTTGGTTTTACATGTTGTTATATTCACTTTGTGTTTTCTTCCTTATTTCTCTTTGTTATCCTAATATTTGTTCTCTTTTTACATTCCATAGCTATTCTCCAGTTATGTTTCCTTATTTTATTGCTTATGCTGTAGGTTCTTTTTTCTGTGTGGCACGATGTAACAATGTTCTGTTCTCAAATTTTATTTTACTTTACTTTACTTTACTTTACTTTACTTTACTTTACTTTACTTTACTTTACTTTACTTTACTTTACTTTACTTTACTTTACTTTACTTTACTTTACTTTACTTTACTTTACTTTACTTTACTTTACTTTACTTTACTTTACTTTACTTTACTTTACTTTACTTTGATTTACTTTACTTTACTTTACTTTACTTTACTTATCTTATCTTATCTTATCTTATCTTATCTTATCTTATTTTATCTTATCTTATCTTATCTTATCTTATCTTATCTTATCTTATCTTATCGTATCTTATCTTATCTTATCTTATTTACTCCTATCTTATCTCATTTTCTCCTATCTTATCTTGTCTCATCTTGTTTTATTTAATCTTATCGTATCGTATCTTGTTTCATATTGTTTTATCTTATCTCATTTTTTCTTCTCTTTTCTTCTCTCTTCATCTCCTTTGTTTTCTTTTCTTTTTTCCTCTTTTCTTTTATTTTATTTACTTTATTTTCTTTTTTTTTTTCTTTTCCTTTCTTTCCTCTTCTTAGAACCCGGCGAACAATTACTCTGTGGCCTTTTGGCGCCCTGCTATATTAATTTCACAGAAATGTTGTAAACGCTATAATATTCTAGGGCAACCTTTGTGAGCTTTGGAGCCTTTTTACTCTTCAACTTAACAAAAGTTGTCAAAAAAGAAGAAGAACACGAAGCAAAGAACAGGAATATGATAGAAGAATAGAACTAAGGAAACAAAAACAAGCAGAAACCTAATGAAGCGGTGCTGTCTCCCAGAAATTGAAAAAAAAAGTTATCAAAAAAGATTTGACCATAGAAAAGGGAAATAATGATTGGGAAATAATGTGCTATAATAAATGAAGAAAACTGTAAAAAAATGAGCAAACAGAGGAAAATTTAATGGAAACCAACTGCAAAAAAACAAAAGATGAAAAAAAACGAGAGGTAAATCATACAATGGAAACCAAGAAAAATATAAATAATAATATACAAGAACCAGAAAACTTGAAGTGGGCAATAAAAAAACAGAATAGAATTTATAAAATAAAAAAACAGATGAAGTTGAATGAAACAACAAACAATACAACGCGAATAAAATAGACTAGAAAAAGACGATAGAGAGATACTAAAAGCAATAGAGAAAATGCAGCAAATAATTTAAAAATTCAAGGAGAAAATAACGAGAGCAAATTGTAAAAACAAAACCAGAATTATGAAGTGAAAGCAGTTCATGTAGCAAAAACTACAAAAAATGGAAAAAAACAGAAAACTATTGGCAAGTAACAAAAACCAATTCATCATGTGATTATCAAGTGCTACCATTAGCGTGAAAAAAAAACAAGGAAAAAAATGAAAATCAAGGAAACGAGAAAAACGAAAAGAAGGAAGTGCAGAAAGGAAAACACAAAAAAAGAAGAGAAAACAGGAAAAAACGATATGAAGAAAGAAAGAAAAGAAAAAAAAAATGTTTAAAACAGAAAAGATATAAAAATAAACAAAAAAGAAAAAAAGGAAAAGAAAAGAGAAAGAAAGAAGAAAAATGGAAGGCAACAAAAGAAAAGACAAAGAGAGAGAAGATTAGAAATGATATGAAAAAGAAAAACAAGAATAGAAAAAAATAGAAATGTAAAGTAAAGCAAAGAATATAATGAAGAGAAGAGTAAAAAAAGTGCAACAAAGAGCAGAAAATAAACAAAACTAAATCAAAACAAAAGAGAGAGGTAAACCAAAACAAAAGAGAGAAACAGGAAAAGAAAAAAAACACGTTTGAAAAAAATAACGGAAAGAAAAGAAAAGAAGAGAAAAAGGAGAAAAAAAAAGAAAAGCAAAGAAACTATGAAATACGCATGAAAAACAAATGAAAAGAGAATAAGATGAAGAAAAAAAAAAGAAAAAACAAGAAAAGAAATTTAAAGACTAAGAAAGAAAACAAAACATAAGAAAAAAGCAGAGCAGGAATGGAAAAAAAAAGAAAAAGATGACAAAGCAGAAGAATACAAAAGTAAAAAACGAAAGCAAATAAAAAAAGGAGAAATGAAAAGAAAAAAAAATAGAGTAGAGAAAAAAAGGAAAGGAAAAAAATTAACTTATGAAGAGAAAATAAACAGCAAATAAGAAAAAACAGAAAAAATAGAGTAAAAAGAGTAAAAAGAAGAGACAAGAAAAAGACGAAGAAAAACAAGCGAAGGAAAAAAGAGAAACCAATAGGGAAGAAAAGAAAAGAAATAAAATAGAGTATAGAAAAATTAAAAATAGCAAAAGAGAAGACAAGAAAAAAAGAAAGAAGATAATATAAAAGAAAAGAAAAAAAAAGACGGGAAAAGAAAAATAAAGGCGAAGAAAGTAAACAACAATGAAAAGAGAAGAACAGGAATGGAAAACGAGAAAAAATAAATGAAAAAAAAAATTACAAAACAGAAGCATACAAAAGAACAACATAAGAAAAAAAGTAACAAAAGCAAGGAAAGAAGAAAGGCAAACAAAACAAGATGGAGTAGAAAAAAAGGGAATAAAAAATTACCATGAAACAGAAAAGAAGAGAAAAAACATCTAATGAAAGAAAAGAGAGAAAAAAGAGAAGAAAGAAGAAACGAGAAAACACAAAGCAAAAAAGAGAAGAAAAAAAAATAGTAAAAAGTGTGGAAAAATAAAAAATAGTAAGAAAAACATGAAAAAAATGAATACAAGAAAATAAAAAAAGAAAAGAAAAGAAAACAAGAAACGTAGGAAAAGAAAAGCAAATGAAAGAAGAAGCGAAAAAAAAAAACAAAAACAAAGATAA
The DNA here is from genome assembly GCF_029784165.1 of Wyeomyia smithii. Lineage (NCBI taxonomy): Eukaryota > Metazoa > Arthropoda > Insecta > Diptera > Culicidae > Wyeomyia > Wyeomyia smithii. The sequence goes on from NC_073696.1 coordinate 250,544,423, forward strand.
TATGACATTGAAAAACGAAAAAAAAAAAGAAAAAAATATTATAGAAGAGAGAGGAAAGAGAGTATGGAAGGTATAGAAAAAAGAAGAAAGAATAAAGATAAACTTCATGGAAAAAGAAGAATAAAAAGAAAATAAAACAAAAATAAAGAAAAAAAAGGAAAGTAAAAAAATAGGACAGAATAGGAAAGAAAAGAAGAGAGAAGAAAAATGAAAATAGCCAAAAAAAGACATAAAAACAGGAATAGGAGAGAGAAAAGAAAACAAAGAGAAAAAAGAAGAGATGAGGAAAAAAGAAAATAAAATAAAAGAAATGAAACGAAAAAAAAGACAATCTAACGCAAGCACAAGAACAAAAATAGAAAATCAAAGAAAACATAATGAAAGAAGAGATAAAAAATCAACATGGAAGATAAAAGTAAATAAAAGCAGAAAGAAGAAAAGGAGACAAAAGATAAGAAAAGAAGAAAAGAAGTAAAATGAAAAAAAAACAAAAGAAAATACAAGAAAAACAATAGAAAAGAAAACAAGAGAAAGAATGAAAAAAAAAAGAAAAGAAACGAAGATAATAGAAAACAATAGAGAAGAAAATTTATATATTTTTTTTATTTTTGAACAAGGAGCAGAAAAAAATAACAAAAACAAAACAAAAAAGAAAAGTAAACCAAAACAAAAGAGGAGCAGGAATGAAAAAACCGGAAGAAATGAAAAGAAAAGAAAGAAGAGAAAAAAAAAAGAAACTATGAAATACGCATGAAATACAAAAGTTAAAAAAATAAGATGAAGAAAAAAACAAGAAAAGAAAATAGAAGGCTGAGAAAGGAAACAAAACAAAAATACATAGAAGAGCAGGAATGGAGAAAAGAGAAGAAAAAGCAGAAGAATACAAAAAAAAAGAATTAAATAAAAGATAATAACGAAAGCAAAAGAAAAAAAGAAGAAAGAAGAAGAAAAAAATAGAGTAGAGAAAAAAAGGAAAGAAAAAAATTAACATGATACAGAAAAGAAAAAACCAGCAAATAAGAAAAAACAGGAGAAAATAGAGTAAACAGAAGAGAAAAGAAAAACAAAACAAAAAAAGCAAAGAAAAGTACAGAAATAAGAAAGAGTATAGAAAAATTAAGAATAGCAAAAAAAGATACGGAAAAAAAAGTAAGAAGAGAAAATAAAAGAAAAGGAAAGACAAGAAAAGAAAAAAAGGCGAAGAAAGGAAACAAAAAGAAAGAAACAAGAATGGAAAAAAGAAAACAAAAGAAAAGGAAAAAAGAAAACAGAAGAATACAAAAGAACAACATTAGAAAAAAAGTAACAAATGCAAAGCAAAAAAAGGAGAAAGGAAAAGAAAAAAAATGGATTAGAGAAAAAAAGAGAAAAGATAATGTAAGAAGAGAGAAAAAACAACATGAAATAAAAATATATAAAAAAGGAGAAAAAAAAGATAAAAAAAAAGAAAAGAAAAGAAGTAAAATGAAAAACAACACAAGAAAATACAAGAAAAAAAGGGAAAGAACAAAAAGATAAAGAGTAAAAAGAAAAAAAAGAAAAGAAACGAAAACAATAGAAAACAAAAATTAAGAAAATTTATTTAGTTTGTTTATTTTTCTTATCTATATTGAAAATCGTCTCTGTTATCTTCCGTTCCAAGATCTAGAAGATAGCACTTCTTTATTAGTTTTCTCCTTGTTTTTGTTTGTTATTTTAATTAAGTTTTATTCCCTTATTAGCTTCATGGTTCATTGCTTTATCTTCCTCTTCTTTTGTGACAGCTTTTTTTAAGCTAGAGAAAAGGTTGTGGTTTAGTCAATGTGGATAAAATGATACAGTAAATGGCACAATTTTATCATCATAAAAGTTTCATAACACTGATCGACAAAAGCGAAAAAAAGGTTTTTCTTAAAAGATAATAGCGTTTGACCCATTTTTGTGAATTTAAGTAAAAACAGAAGTGCTTCAAAGGGCCGCAGAGTAATTCCTAGCCGGATTCGTTGCTTAGACATTTGCTCACGGGGAAACTCATTAAGGTCTTCAAAAAAAGTTATTTCTGCTAGTGGTACCAGAATTCGCAGGAATGGTTAAACAGATATAATCTTAAATTTTTTTCCTGTTTGAGCTCTAGGGAAAACCTATATTTATCAGTGTAATTAAATACATAGGCGAGGTGTACCTGTCATGGTAATACCAAAAAAAAAACTACCAATTATGATGTTAATCAATTATGTCCAATGAAGTATTACCATAAATGGTACCAATACACTTATGCGAAATAGCCATAACTGGCTCACCTACCCTGTACCCAAATAATGCGTATTCTATTGGAGTGGATTTAGAAATCATTTTCAAGATTTTCAGATGTCCAAAACAATTATCATTCCCTCCCAGTTTCCCTCAAGTTGACTTGTGCTATTTGAGTTTTTGGGTTAAAGTGTTCGTAGTTCATACATACTAAGTTTGAAAAACTTTGCCAAAACAAACAAAAAATTTACTAAATATATTCAGCCTGTCTCTATTTTTTAGCGAGTTATCGATTTTTTTTCGTTCAATATGTTTGCATTCAATAACTGGATACACTGAATACCCAAAAAGACTGACGCAAGTGCTAGTAACGGGAACAGTTTACCGGGCATCGAATATTTAGCTGGGAATGATTGGCTTTTCAGTAAATTTAGAAATGAAAGTGGAAAGCTAAAAATCTGTTTATCTTACCTTTTTACTGTCCTGCCGCAACTGAAACACACAAACACAGTCAGTTGGTGCTGGCTTTATCCCACCCGCCCGAAGGGACTCATATTTGAAATCCCATCTCGTAAATCCGGAGGCCAGCAATAAAAGGTTCAATGGTAGAAATGTTTTACACTGCTTTTACTCCACATTCAGTCGCGGGTGGGGGTGGTGAAGGCCGGCCGTCTTTTATCATAATGATAAAATTTCCAGGAAATCAATATCGAATCATCGGATGAGAAGCCTTCTGTCGGTGCCGAAGCCCGATTCGTTGACGGGTCGATGCTGTGGGTCTCTCTCGCTGCCTACCTACGGAGAACGAAGCTATGAAAAAGGGACGGGAAAATCCGTACGGCGAAGTAGAATTCGTTGGCCTTTTTACTGTTGTTTGGAAACACGAACGAACTTGGATGTGCTTTTCTCGATTTATAGCTTTTTGCCATTTTCATCTGTGCTTTCTTCACTGTCTTAACTAATATCGGAATGGGGGGGCTCACATGTTGTGCAACAGTGCAATTTATTTTATCGTGCAAGGCACTTCGGAGTAGTTTGTTTCATAGTTGTTTATACGTTACGAAACTGAATTGATTTTATTATTTCTTCATAAAAAGCGGCGAGTGATTGTATGAGATGGATGATTTGAGTGCTCTTCGATGGATGTTTTTGTGGCTATAGGAAAGTTATTCCTAAACAATAATTACTCCGAAAAAATTACACGTTTAGGTTTTAGATGATGTTTTTGGAAGATTTCCATAGAAAGACTTGTGTTTTTCCTAGTGATTTGTTTGCAGTGAAATAAACGTTCGTTGTTATTTTCCGCAGCATGAAAACATCGCATTCCGAACAAGAATTATTATTTTTTTGTTAATCTTCCATTACCTATCCGGCCATTGCATATGACAACTATCGCAATCGGTGCCGAATCGATTGTAGAAAAATTGAAAAACAAAACCGATTATTGCACCAAAGTGGACATGGCGAAGGGGTTGCCGTTCGCCGCAGTTTGATGAATTTTGAAGTACAGAGAAACCCAAAATAAATATTGGAATGTCACTAGGATGCAAACACATTCCCTTGCCCACATCGGAGCGAAACAGGAGTATGTATTTATTTTGCATTTCACCAGCTCAAAACTGATGTGTCGAGCGGGGGCCTAGTGTGGTTGGTAACGTCTCCGTCAACCACGCTCGACGCCTGGGTTCGAATCCCACCGCCGACATAGGTGTCGATGGTTGTGAGGTGGCGTGATCCACTCACAACCAACCCAACTGGTCTAGATTCAATCCTAGCCGACACCGGGAGATTTTCTGAGGCGAAAAATCTCTGGGATCACGCCTTCCATCGCATGAGGAAGTAAAGCCGTTGGCGCCGGTCCGTTAATAAACGGGTCGTGAGTTAGGGTCCTGGGTGTGGAGTCGCCTCCCTGGGCGTCGGTGATTGGCCACAACAGTGGCGGAACTAGACCGACGGAAAATAAACGAGAATAAAAAAAAAAAAAAAAAAAAAAAAACTGATGTGTCCTGTATTCAATCATGTATGCTTTCCCGGTGAAAATCGGTGCAGTTATCACTTCGATAGAGCTTCTCATAACCCATATATTTTTAATTGAAAAATAAACCAGTATTGAGCGCGTGTATTTTTTTTACGTCGAAAACGAATTTAAAATTGTGTTGAATTTTTATTTTTCTACTTTTCGGCAGATCATTCATTATACACATTGCACCGTATTTCGCCGCTTGTGAGAGATTGTACGGTTATTCAGCCCTCAAGCGTTCCAAGGGTTGATAAAATAAACGAGTTTTGGGGTTGTACTTTGTGTGATGAAATAAATTGCACCGGATGCAACAGTCCGATCGAAGAATGCACGCGGGTGGTAAAATGTTTGATATCCGGCAGGATTGACAAATTTTATACTACCACTACTTTATCACCGCTCTGCGCTTTTGTTTGCCAGGATTGACCTCCTATCAGTATTTAGTGAGAAGCAGCCACCGCCGTGCGGATTGATTGCAGTTAAGTTTACGTCGAAAAAAAAACATGAAGTATTGGAAAATCACGACTGGAACACATCCGCACTAGCGACTCTTGCGAGCCGATGGGTCAACAAATCAAAGTGGCTCCAACAAGCTGGCATGCTCGCTGACCACGTATTGGGTTGCCTTTGGTGCGATAGCAGTGAGCGTCATGAAAGCCGCTGATAAAAGGCTCTTGAATGAAATGGTTTTCGCCTTTCCGGGGCTTTCAGTTTTCATTCAATCCTTTCGAACGAGTGATGGATTGGGTTCAATATCTTCGTAAGTTTTTTCTTTCTCTCCACAAAAAGACCTAACCCGACTCGAATTCGACTGGTTTCTTAGTGAGTTCAGCCACTGGCAGTTTGAATTTATATTGAAAAAGCAAGCACGGAAGGGATCGGTTGTCAAGCGCTATTTGGTTGTCGGCCGGAAAAAATGCCTAAATATAGTAATGATGGTTTATTAGCTTGAGGTTTATTATCCGGAGACGAAATTTGAATGGAAGAATCAATTTTTATGCCATTTACAATATAACACAATAATATAATGCCTTTATTCGATACAATACCCTTAACGGAGCAAAAAAGCATATCCCACGGTTTACGCTTTCATCACGGGGTAAAATATAACGCGTCTCCACTGAAATATTGATCATGGAGACGCATGATGATATATCTATTGGTTGGATTTCACTTCTGCTGTTAAAGTAAAGCCTGATTATTAAACCCAGCTAAGGCAGTGCAACACTTTTATACAATAACTATTGGTAAAAAGAGTATATTTAATGCAGATTTAAATTACAAAATATGACATATGGATTAAATATCTTGGCGTGATTATTGATGACAACCTAAAGTTCAACGCTCACATTGAGAATGTCATCAAGAAAATTGCCAAAAGGAATGGACTTCTATGTCGTTTGAAAAACGAATTAACGATCAGTGGTAAAATACAGCTATTCAAGTCAATCATCTCTCCACATTCGGATTTCTGCCCTACCTTTTTGTTTTTGGTCAATAACACACAATTATTGAGGTTACAGCGTTTGCAGAATAGAATAATGGGTTTGATTTAAAATTGTGATAGATTAACTTCCTCTGCTTTTATTTTGGACGCTTTGCAATGGTTTTCCGTGAAGTAACGAATTGTTTATTTGTATATGGTGTTCATTTTAAAACTAATTAATGGTTTGCTACCTCAATATTTATGTGATCGAATTGAAAGAGGAAGAGATTTTCATATATATAACACTAGAAACGCGGATGAAATAAGAACACCTAACGAGAGCTTCACAAAATTCATTGTTTTATAAAGGTTCAATTCGATGCCAAGACATGTTAAATGTGCACCAACGCTTGCGGGGTTCTCGAGACAATGTATTTCACACGAAGTTTAAACAACGGATTTATTTTGGATGAACTATTTATTTTTGGAACTTATCTATTTTTTTATTGTTTTATTGAAGCATGTAACTGACGAAGTTTTTACGAACGGATCTGATTGTGTTGTAAAATTTTATTCATATTTTATATTAGATCTTTTTTATTGTAATAACAAAAACTACTGTGTTCGTCACGGTGCTGATGATGGATATTTTTCCTTTATGTTGTTGTAGCTTCAAAAAATAATAGAAAGTAACTACATAAGCTTGAGCCTCGCGCGCGGAATTCAGATATAAATGGGTTCTTTAACAATGCTTAGAGAAAAATCATGAAGTAGTTATGGTTAGTCTGTCTGAAGGTCATTTGCTGGGATTGAAAGCCTATGAATAGCAAGTTCAGAAATGATACCAGAATGATTGTTATGCGACACGATTTTTTCCATCCTTGGGCGGGACCATCATCATCATCATCATTATTTGCAAATAATGTCTTCAAAGGAAAATATGATGAGACTAAACTCATCGAGTTTTGTGAACAACAAAATACTAAAATATATTTAAATAACAGTGTATTCACAACAACAACGTAAAACGGGTGAACAAAGTTTTTTGACGAACTGAACACATCACAAAAAATTCTAGGACAACTTACATATAACTGGTCAACGAAAGAGAAAAGTAAAAGCCTAGTAATTAATATTTACGTGAAAACTTATTAAAGTCTCTGAAAAAGTTATCTGTTCTAGAGACACCAAAATACACAGGAATGGGTAAAAAGCTATATTCCTTCATGTTTTTCCAGTTTGAGACTGTGCTTACCAGTGTAATGTACAAATAGAATATTCCAGTGTGAAAATACAGAAATCATATTCAAAAAACGGCAGACAAACCAACACCTGCAAATTAATATAAAAATGAAAGAGCTGAAATGTTGAAAGAATATGAAAATGATGAGATAAACATGAATCAAGAAAATGTTTCGAATATATTTTAAGAAATAGAAACAACTGAGGAAGCTAACAAAAAATAATTTATGATAGCAAACAAGCGAAAGGGAAAAACCCAAGAAAAAAAAACATCCAAATAGAGAAAAACACAAAGAATAAACAGTGACAGTAATATGAAGTTTACGTAAAGATAATAAAAATAAAACAATGTAAACATAATGATACAAATAAATTACAAAAACAAAAAAATGCAAAAGCATCTACCTGGTAGAGCAATTACCAGGCCCTAAAAAGTACTGTCCGTTACAGCCAATTTTAAACTAATTTGGCTTTCATTGTGTTGCACAGTTCTTCCTTTCAGCTGCTCCTCATAAGTTCGGTACACAGCCCAGCTGTCACTGACGACAGCGTACCCAAGGCAATGCCAAACGAGCTGTTATTTTTCATCTACTTATGTCTGCTGGTTCTTCCAAACTGTCATTAATGACAACCTTTACAGTGCGACATCCTTCGGCATAAATCCGAGCTGGCTGTCAGGTGATTTTGATTCACGAGACTAAGGCCGATGCTACAATAAAAGCGACGCGGTGCGGAACACGTTTTCTCTCACGTGAAGAATTATATGTATGTGAGCTCCCATCTTATTCATAAGGCTGTTGTATTTTAAACGCATTGAGGCACCCTTAAATTATGTCTGATCAAGCTGAAATTTTGCACAGTCGGTTCTTCGGGTTCGATGATGATGTTTTTTTCCATACATCGCATTGTCACCCTAATAACCAGCCACCAGCGTGAGCTATTGATAGGCCACACTGCATCCAATGGAATATATAAAGGTACGGATGATATTTGAATCTGGAAAAACAACGGTTTTTATCAATATTTTTTCACATGTTTTGAAAGTTTCAAATTGAAAATGCCTTCTCTAGCCATTAATCAATGCCGTTTTAAGTGGCATTTGCTCGTTGACCGACATCTACGTCACAACCCAAAAGAACTTGTTTTAATGCTTATTTTTTGCTACTAATACAGACAAATGTCTTCTTCTTCCTCACCTGTATATACCTAATTGCACTACATCAACCAATAACAACTAATCGATGCCAGGTGGCTCCGTCTAGGACACAATTCAAGCAAACAGCTAACTCCAATACAATGCACACTGGGCCAGGAATGGAATCTAGCGAAACGAAATTATTAGCGCTCTCGGGGTTTGACCAATCGGTTTTTGATCTTCTACAAAGTTTCTTGGTATAGTTAGGGCTTCATTTTAGATGTTTGAATTAGTTCGGAATTTAGCCGCGTAGGTGACGTTGCGGTGCTAACTTATTTCCCTTACACGCTAGAGCTTTGCGGTTTTCGACAAAGTTTGTAGATCACTAAATTCTATGAAACTTTACAGAAAATATAAATTTTCTAACTCTTCAACTTTCAGAGATCTACGAGTTTTTATAAAATTTGTCTGAATTTCTCGTTTTATTGTGATAACTTTATGAGTTCACTTGAATTCTTTTCTTACAATTTTTTGCTCGATATAAATTGACTAATTACGTCGTTTTATTCCGAGTACAGGAGTTTTTGAAATACTTAAGTGAAAATATTACACAAAATTTGAAAAAAATACATAATTTTGTGAATTAGATATCTCATAGGTTAGCAAGTATTAGCAAACCATGATTTTTTCTAAAAATTGTTCATCAAAAAATCTTTGTTTTCTGAAATTTTGAAAGATGTGATTTTTTGTGTTTTTGTGATATTTCAGTTTGAATATAACCATAGGTTTCATATAAAAATACAATTGCTATGTATTTTTTTTTTATTCTCGCTTGTTTTTCGTCGGTCTTGTTCCGTCACTGTTGTGGCCAATCACCGACGCCCAGGGAGGCGACTCCACACCCAGGACCCTAACTCACGACCCGTTTATTAACGGACCGGCGCCAACGGCTTTACTTTCTCATGCGATGGAAGGCGTGATCACAGAGATTTTTCGCCTCGGAAAATCTCCCGGTGTCGGCTAGGATTGAATCTAGACCAGTTTGGCTGGTTGTGAGTGGATCACGCCACCTCACAACCATCGACACCTATGTCGGCGGTGGGATTCGAACCCAGGCGTCGAGCGTGGTTGGCGGAGACGTTACCAACCACACTAGGCCCCCGCTCTAATTGCTATGTATTTATTGCATGGAATACACGGTCCAGTACTCTGATACTCTATCCAACCTATTTGCAGGCTTCAGCAAAGTTGCTCAGTGTAATAAGAACTTCAACTTGACGTTCAGTTTAGTTCGCGATTTGGACGCAGAGGTGGCGCTTCGACACCAGCTTTTCGTTCTTACACGCTAAAGCTTTGCAGTTCTCGACAAAGTTTTAGATCAGAAAATTTTATGTAACCTGTACTCGGAAGAAAACGACGTCATTATTAAATTTCTATCGAGAAAAAAATTGTAAGAAATTGATTCGAGGGAACTCATAATATATCACAATAAAACGTGAAATTCAGACAATTTTATTAAAAACTCGTAGATCTCTGAAACTTGAAGAGTTAGAAATTTTGTATATTCTGTAAAGTTTCATAGAATTTAGAGATCTACAACTTGGTCGAAAACCGCAAAGCTCTAGCGTGTAAGGGAAAAAAGTTAGCATCGCAACACCACCTTCGCGGCTAGATTCCGACCTAATTCAAACATCCAAAATGAAGCCCTAACTATACCAAGAAACTTTGTAGCAGATCGAAAACCGATTGGTCAAACCCTGAGAGCGCTAATAATTTCGTTCCGCTAGATTCCATTCCTGGCCCAGTGTGCATTGTTAGATGCTTACTTCAATTACAAAACGAAGTGAACGGAAATGAGAAATTGAAGATACCGACTAAAAACAGACGTTATTAAACAATTAAAGTTAAACTTTTCAGAACAGAAAAAAATAAGTAACAAATGAGTAGTTGTGAAAAAAGCAAAAACAAAATAGAAAAAGAATCAGTAGATAAGATAAACAACAATCAAAAAACAATAACACAAAACAGCGAAACATTGGGGGAAAATAAGAAAGTATTATAAAAAAAAATAAACAACATACCAGCAAAAAACTTAAACTTTCTGCATTAAAAATTGAAAAAAAAAGAAAATTTGAAAAAATTAATGAAAGCATACTTAAAGAAAATAAAAATCGCATGCAGAAGAAGCAACAAAGCAATGAGATTACAAGATTTAGGATTAAATATGAAGTAAACCGGTAGAAAACCAAACGGTTAATAGAAACACAATCAACAGAAAGTTAGAACAGGGAAACAAATAAGAAGAAGTCGGAAAGAAGATGAGAAAAGATTGATAAGAAAGTTTTATAGCTTACTTCAAATTCATTTTTCTCGAAAAGATACAAATATCATTTGCTTCGGCTTGAACACCGTCCAAAAATGAAAAATTAGGGAAAGAGACATGAAAGAAAACAAAAATATAGAATCATATTAAAAACCAAATCAAACAATATAGAACCAGTGATTCAACAATAACGAACATAACGAAACATCAAAAACTAAAAATTGATCATAAATGCAAAATAAAAAAATGTAAAAACATGTATCTTTCCTATTATTAATGACTACAATGCAAGTCAAGCTATTTTTATTTCTATTTCAAGCAGTAAATGTGGAGCTGACGATTGAAAAATGTACTAACTGGGGAAATAGTTATTCTATAACTATTTCCCCAGTTAGTACATTTTCAATCGTCAGCTCCGCATTCACTGCTTGAAATATATGTAAAAACATGAATAAAAACTTGTTAAATCGTAAAAAAAAAACAGAGAAGCCAGCAAACAGAAAAACAAGCGAAGCTTTTTAAAAAATTAACCGGGAATATTGTCTTTCTAGGTGGTCTGTAAAAAAATTTGAATAAACAATGAACAAAGATCACAGAGAGATGATAGTAAAAAATAATTAGCGAGCAAAACAAAAGAATATCGTAATACAAATAAAATAATGAAGGAGACACAATGGAAAGAAAATAGAGAAAATATCGAAATTATAGAAAACCTAATTCGGAAGTATAAAATTAAAAGCAATTCAGACAGAAACACTATATAACAGCTGTAACTATCGGAATGTACGAACCATGATAAGGTCTTTCGAATAACGAGAAAATAAACCAAAAACAGGAAAAAACAGAAGACATGAAAACAGAGAATACATAATAAAAACTAATCTAAAAAAAGGAAAACAAAATGAGTTTACAATTCGAACATATAGAAATCAAAAAAGCAAAACTGATGAAAATATTAATAAAACAGAGAGTACTAAGATGTGAAAATAATTGAACTAGAGAATACTGACACAAAGCAAGGCGATAGAAATGTGAAAAAAAAAAACAAGGGAAAAATAATAAAAAATAGTACAGCAGATCACGTGAAGCACTCAGAGGAGCACACAATGTATATTTTGTTTATTGGCCAAAAAATGACCTGTTCATAATTTTAGCTCGATCGGACACGATTCAGGGATGGCTGATTTTTTTACCCTCGGAAAACTACCAAGGAGAGAGTCCATGATAATGGTAAAATAGATTTTTTTCAATGCCATATGACTTTGAAATACAGAAAACGTCGAGATCTGATATTACCTCGAAAGCCTTTTTTTGGCCAACTGAGAGCCTAATATGGGATATTTCAGAATTGACTTTTAAAATGACTCAAAACTCGCTCGAAACTACATGTTAATTGTGGTGCATTTATTTTTTTGGTAATTTTTAAATAAACGCTTCATCATATATAAAAACATCGCAAATGAAAAAGTTTTTCTCTGGAATATTGCAATCGAGCTCTAGATGTAAATTTTTTCCTGACTTTGGATTCTGGACCGTTGTGCAGTAGTTTTGTTGTTTTAAAGTTCTTTTTCCCTCAAATAGGTAGGGTTTTTTTGAAGTAGAATACTTCTTTCAGGAAGTTCGGCTACATAGGGATGTGAAATGAAAATCTAAAACCGAAAAAAGTGAAAAATATGTCCAATTTCAAATGCTAATAAATCGGTTAGTATTCGATGGATTTCCTTCGTTCTTGCAGCAATAGATTGGAAAATCTTCTAAGATTCTTCCCAAAATAAGATGATTGTAATTTTATTATTCACACTATTGTACTATTGAAAATAGTCAAGCCTTGTCAAAACGAGAAATTCGACCTCTGATTGGTCGTTATATGCTTGCTTCCCAAGCACGGTCGACAGAATTATATACCTTGCAATTGAAAACATGCTATTTGGCCTATATAAGAGTCTGTTTCAGCCGGAGCCGCTCATAATAGTTCTAGACAGCGACAACAGCAGTCGTCCTTCCTTAGCAGCAGCACTAGCCCTGTGGTTGGTCACCACGTCTCAGGAGCAGCGCGGTTTTTGTCAACGTGTGTCGCCAGACAGCCATTATTCCCCCCGTGTTGGGGCAGCATGATAATTGCCATCAGGAAATCCAATTTCGGAAATCAAAATGCCTTTTTTAAGGCAAATAATTAAGTCATTGAAAGTTAATAGTTTTTGTCAACGCAAGCAAGCATTCTGTGTTGCATCTTAGCAATTCAAATTTGTCGCACCCGTCTAATTTACTGAATGTGAAATAGCTTCCACAGTGCATGTTGTCCGTGTATCTTAATTCCACCAATGTTAGGGCAGCTCAAAGGTTGTAAAAAGCAACCGATTTTGAACCGCAACATGCTTTTTTCAAGGCAAATAAAAAAATAATTGAAGGCTAATAATTTTCTGGCACCAACAAAAGCAGACATTCTGTGCGGGATGCAATCAAATTCTGTTGTAGTTGTCTAATTTTCACTTTATTTAGTAAACCCCCCACTGTAGGGGCAGCGCAAAGGCGCGATCAGCATAACCGACACTGAATAATTAACTGCCCTGTTAGTACGCATTCACAAAAGCAGTTAGTTCGACTATGCAGAGCTAATGTGAAGTCGATTCAATCAATCAGTATAAACAGAATTTCGTCGTCTCCCAGCTGCCAAGTTGCAACATGATGCAACACGCAACAGCGAGCAAACGAAATCGCTTGATGTTACAAACCGCAATAAGATACGGGTTAAAACCGTTGCGTGTGTGACTGACACGCAAGCAGCCGTTTATCTTTCTTGTAAAAGTATTCTACTTCAACCTTGCGGTCGTGGCTTCGCATACAACCTTCTTGTGTTTTCGTACAAGCAAGCAAAAAATAGTTTAGTCTTATCATACTGATATATTTCTGGTGCGAGATCTTTCGTCTTCACTCTAGTTCTGCTCTCAACCTCTTTTGTCCGTTGACAACCGCTCGTCCAATTACCCGCAACCGACTCCTCTTTTTTGTGTTAAGCCGGGGTTGTGTGATGTTGAGTTGGCGTGTCCCGGGTTGCGTTGTTCCTTAAAGGCTAACCCTCCTAAGCAATCGGATTTATTTGTATTATGTTTTCGTTGAATAATTGGAAAATATGAAGAAATAAAAACTGCGATTAAAAGCAACCGACGAAATAAAAAAATATAAATTATGAAAGAAAAAAAAACACATATACAAATATAACAGTGAAAATTATATGCCAAATTACATTCCAAAATGACAACAACAGGTAGGAAAGCAGTGAATATACGAGAACAAATTAGAAGACGACAAATAGTCGATTTAAAGAAATTAATAAGATAAATAACAACCAATAAACAGCAAACAATAACACAGAGAGCAAGGTGAATATTTAATGATCCCAGAGCAAATCAACAACAATAAATAAATCATTAAATAATTCATAAAAATTTGCCAAACGTGGATGAAATCTGCCAGAAACAAGAACGTAGGTAGCAAAGAGAATGGCAACCATATGAGGCCATATATATTGATCAAAGCAGCTATAGTGTTGAATAGTCTTTGAATTTCTTTTTTTTACAAAACTTTTGAACAGTATATCAAATTTTTATGAAGTTTGTTATTTGTAAGTTTGAGAGATGACTCGTTTGTATGACACTAGTTATGTTCAAATAAGTCGTGTAATACTTGAGATAATAGACTTTCGTTGTTTTACAAATTAAAAAATAACGGTTGCTTAAGTTTGTTTACAATCAAATGAAAAGGGAACGTATGGGGGAGCCAAACTTTGAAACCACATGTTCAATCATAATTCATCAGTTAACCCTTAACTATCCCGTTCATTCGATATCAATATTGTTCAAATCTGTTGTGTAGTTTCTAAGATAATGAAGTTTAGTGATTTTCACATTTCGATACATTACAGACGAAGTTACATTCCGATTACAGTTGAATTCAATAGGGTGTTATGAGGCAGCTAGACCTTTCATTTGATACTAATTCTGTGGAAATCGGGTCAACCATCTCTGAGAAAAGTGAGTGAGCCCAAGTAGTCTTCGGAATATGTTTCTCTTCATAGCTGGATTTTATATTTCTAAACATAACAGGAAAAGTAATAATCCGTTCGCAAACAAAAAATCATTAGGGTCTTATGAGGCAACAAGACTTTCCATATGACACTGGTTTTATGAAAATCGGTCCAGCCAACTCTGAGAAACATGAGTGAGAAGAAATAGTCTCCAGAACACGTTTCTTTCTGTAACTTCTGAATCACAAGTTCAATCTTCATAAAATTTAAAAGTTGAGGGTTTTTAGGTAGCCCGTTCATTTGAAACCAATTTTATTCAAATCGGTTGTGTCGTTTCTGAGATAATGATGTTTCGTGATTTTTACATTTTGATACATAACCTCTAAACTAGAAATCAGATTACAAGAAAATTCAATAGGGTCTTATAGGGCAACTAGGCCTTTCATTTGCAATTGATTTCATTGAAATCGATTCAGCCATCTCTGAAAATATCGAGTGAGATTGGGAGAGCGTTACACACACACACATGCAGAAAATGCTCAGCTCGTCGAACTGAGTCGAGTGGTATACGACATTCGGCTCTTTTGAGGAATTTAATACCTTTAGTTTTTGCAGTGATTGCTATACCTTTATAGGAGAAAGGCAAAAAGTGAAATGATAGAAATGACTTTTAATTTCAACTTCAATCCCGAGCAAGGCCGCAAACATTGAAATAGTACAATATTAAATTTAAATGATGTTGAGGCCGCATATTTTGATCGTAGCTATAGTTTCAAACAGTCTGCGGGTTTCGTTTCTTTCTATAACTTTCAAACCACATGTTTAAATATTGTGAAATTCATTGTTTAAGGGTTTGAAAGCCCATTTATTTGAATTCAACTATGTTCATAGCTTCTTAGATATAAGAGCGTTTTTCACATTCTGACGCAGCGCCAAAACTAAAAGTTTGATTACAATGAAATTCAATAGCAACCTAAGCGGCAAATAGATCTTTAATTTGACACCAAGATAGAAAGAATCGGTCAGACCATCTCTGAGAAAAGTGAGTGCGAAGAAAAGGTGCACATACACACGTACACACCCACACACAAACATATACACTTATGCATGCATATATGCAGAAAATGCTCGATTCTTCGAACTGAGTCGAGTAGTATATGACATTCGGCCATTTGGATCCCTTTTCTACCTTTTTATTAGCCAGTGATCGTTAGGAGATAGTCAATATTTTCACTTTCATTTTGTGATTTTACATTTTTATGAACAACGGACAAAGTTACAATCCGATTGCAATGAAATTCAATAGCAACCTATGGGGTAACTAGACCTTTCATTTGACACTAATTTTGTGAAAATCAGTCAAGCCATCTCTGAGAAAAATAAGTGAGTTTAAACAATCTCAGGTTAACTTTTCTTTACATAACTTTTGAACCATATGTTCAATCATAACGAAATTTAAAAGTTAAGGGTTCTGGAGACATCCCAATCATTTGAAACCCGTTTTATTGAAATCGGTGATGCGGTTTCTGAGATATTGATGTTTCGTGATTTTTACATTTTGATACATAACCTGTAAACTAAAAATCCGATTACAATGAAATTCAATAGCAACCTATGTCGCAACTAGACCTTTCATTTGCAATTAATTTTATGAAAATCGGTCCAGCCATCTCTGAGAAAAGTGAGTGAGAAAAAAAAGTTGCACATACACACACACATACACACATACACACATACATACATACATACAGAAAATGCTCAGTTCGTCGAAAGGGGCCGAGTGTTATATGCCATTCGGCCATTGGGACCACTTTTGTACCTTTGGTTTTTCCAGTGATTGCTATACCTTTCTAGGAGAAAGGCAAAAAGTGAGTAGATAGAAACAGAAAAATAATGGAAAAATCAAAATAAATATTTAAACAAAGACGAAATTCAAATAAATTTATGACGAAAATTTTTCCAAATAGGTTACAAGAAGAAAACAACATGAAAATACGACCAAAATACTCTTTTACAATATCTTCTTCACCTTAATTTTTCCGACAAAACAAACAGTGTCTTTTTCAGTTATATGGGATATTCTACCAACTCTCGACAGTATATGTAAATGGTTATGTTTGAACTGCCATTTTTCTTTAGTTAGTGTTCGAAATTCATCTATCAGTTTTTTATCATACTTTCCTACTATAAATTTATTGGGGCAAATTAATACTAGTGACGTCATTTCTGATGTATAAGATGCACGTTTGTATACATGATTGTCGAGGGCCCTATACATGTCGTTTGTAGACGGAATAGAAAAATTCGCCATTCCATATCTGCCATGAAATATGTTTTAACTTCGAATCTGATTACAAGAGGAGATGTTCCATGGCAATGCCTAACAAGCAAAGCATACACAGTTAGAAATAAACATTGAAATTTACGTCGTATCGCCTATAAAGAATTACCTCCATTGTGTATAATTCAATTTTACGTGAGATTTGAAAATTACAGGAAAAAAATATTTTGAAATAGAATTACGTGAGCTGTAAAATTCAAATAATTGAATGTATATCGTGTACTGTAAAATTCAAATCACACGTAATATTCGAATAATTCGAATCCCCTTATTTTTTTCCGAAAACAAGTTGTTGCGAGTGTTTGTCGTCGGATGCATTTCAATGCACGCAGAACTCGTTCAGGAATAGTTTTCATATTTCTTTTCAAAAAACGAATAAAAAATGCCGAATATTATTATGTGTGAAAACTTGTTTTATTATCGCATTTCATAGAGATCTTAGTGTAACGGATCTGCCTCATTGTGCAATCGATGATTAGACAAGGCCGCAATGACCCTTTGTACTTGCCGTTGCTGCTTTCCAACACGAGTGGCTCTGGACTTTGACCCTTTGGCGGGAAAGAGTTTAAGGAAATACTCTTGTAGAAGTTCCAGAAACTTCGAAGCCTTTGGAATGTACACAAAACTGTGTACGAATTACACGCACATTAAATCCTGAATCGCACTGAGGATATTCGTCGCGCCTTCGGAAACCAATCCACAGCTGGCGACCGGGCACTTGAAAACTTTATAACTCCGGTGAATCCGGATGTGTGCCATGAAACATGGCATATTTTCACAATGCACATTGCAAATTTTACACAACATTTTTTTAAAAAAACCTTATACATACCTTTCCACACGAGTGTAAACACGACAATGGCCGCCAGAAAAGTATTCGCACGGCAGCAGAGTGCTGCTCGGTTGTCAATTTTACGTGATGTACGTTGAAATTTAAAACACATCCAATTTAAAAATAAGACAGTTCGTGTAAAATAAGGTGGCGCAGCTATTACGTTTATAGCACTCCAGTAAAATGAAATAGGACGAGAATAAAATTCCAGTGGTGGTTGCTGGTCTTCAATGTTAAGTATGTAAGAACGTAAACTTATGTTTGATAAAGAATTACGTTTGTATTCTTTACGTTACATTACAAACTACGTTGCGCTTAATATTGAGAAATTTTTACTGTGTAGCCTTGGTACTACATTCCGATACGGAACTCGACCTGCTGCTCATTATTCACAGACTTCGCAGCCAACTGTTAAGTGTACCGGACAATCCTACTGACACTAACAGTCTCTCTCGAGCCGGGAGTCGAACATACGACGACTGGCTTGTTAGGTCAGCATCGCAACTCGAAACCAGCTGGGGACGGGAATGCCTAACAAATGTTAGAAATATGACATAAACCAGTGCGACGAAACTGACATTATATGAAAGTTAAGAATAGAAAATATCGGAAGGTGTTAAATTTGAGATGCATGTTTGGTTAAAAACCAATAAACATGTTGATTAAGTAATTTATTAATGCGAACAAGAAAACTTCAATGTTGGAAGTAAAATGAAATATAATGAGTTCCTATAACGAACGTAGACGCTGCGTCCTGACGAAACTGTCAGATACCCTAATATAGGAGTAGCTTCAAGATGTCAAAAAAAAGAACCGAAGTAGTGCCATTGAAGTAATTGCAATCAAGATAAAATTCTAGATGATAAATACACAAAACGAAAAACTTGAGCCCTTTGACAACTCTTGAAATGCCATATACTCGATCCAAAGCTAAGTAATACATCCGTTGATATCATTTATTATCTACAAGAGATCCATCCCAAATATCCCATAATCCTACCACACGCTGCGAATTACCCAAACCCGCTGAGTGTGCTTAAAGCTCACCAAATTGCGAATACACAGTGGCTGGGGAAATGAAATTGCCTTCGCTCAAACACTGAAATTACGTTCACGGTTTGACTTTGTGTAACTCGTTTACCATGTTTGATCGGTGCGGTGTGTTGCGTATGCGATATTACATGAATGAGAAGCGGAATTTCCGCCTTGTTCTAGTCATTTCACAGCGGGTTAAAATGAACACGGAGCCAAACGAAAAAAAATGTACACGTGAATAATCATACCGAGAATATATATAAACAAAACCACAAACATCGCAACTCAGTTACCCGAACAATGCTAATTATTGAATGCGGGTAATAATTTTTTCCCCCAGTGAACAACATTCCAAACTCACAATGCCACTACGCTTCGGAACCGCACAGGCCACCACTTGCAGGTTATAAGTTCGCGCCTAAGCCCGAATGAGCTGGGCTTTTCAGCACCTTCGAAGGAAAACGTGGTTTCAAATCAGCAGCAAACAACTCCAAACTCTGGCCGCTTGGCTGCCTAGATACAGGATCCCACGAAAAATGTTAGCAAAAAAAATCACCCGTTTGCATAGTGCGCTCGCATAGCCTTTCACCGTTCTGATGTTTTATGAACACCCGCGGTCGTATCCTGCGCCAAGGATGATGGCGCACAGTCGGACGGATGCTCTTCGCTTGTTCAGACTCTGACGGCAGCGAACAGTTTGAATCCAGCAAACAAGTACTAACCGGTATGTTTATGATGATGAGAACGGGAATTTCATTTTCCTGACCCGCTGCCTGCAGCGCTGTTACCGGCTGGAATGAGATAGTCAATGACTGACGCGCGTTGTCATGGGATATGAATAAAATGGCTCTGGTGGGGTAATGTATGAAATTGACTGCGTAGTTCATTAATTCTCGATCAAGTTCAAAACGATGAAACCAGCTGGGAATCGGAGAAAGTGGAATTTCGCATCTCCAACCATTGAATTGATTCGATTTTGCGCAAGTGAAATGTTCTACTCTGAGAAGCAACAATTCATCAAGACGCTAAGATGTTTTGCTGAAAGTCAAACTTTATTAAAATGTCTTTAACAACATTTTAAGTTTGCTGAGATAGATAAAAAGAAATTATTTAAAAAATATCTCTGAAATTTCTCAGATTGACAGAGTGATAAATGTTTGAAATTACTGAATTAGTTACAAACACAGAATCCACAAAAACCCCATAGGAAAAAGAGTTAAAACCAAAAATCAGAATCGCCAATTTTATGAAATTTTAAAAATTCTTTCGGATAAAACTAAGTGCAAACTAACAAGGTACCGAAAGTTTGAACCAACTGTTTTATCTACGGTACTGCCCCGTTGGGACAGGCTTAGCAAGTCAGCACCAGTAACCGAAAATCTCTACGGTTACCTGTCAGCCCAGCAGAAGAAAGTTTGTACTGCCGGTATGGTAAAATGCAGCTTCATATTTATTCATTGTTTCTTCCGAGAACTGCTGCTAATGTCAGACAGAAGACCGTGTGTGTTTTTCCGACCGGATCAAGAAGGGGAAACAATTTCCACACATTGGATCAGGAAACTGTAGTAGCTCATTCAAAGTTTGTTCTTTGCTGCGGCAATGGGGGGCCAAGCTGGGATCTTCTATAGTAAATTTATCGCTGCTCTGTTGTTGTTCTTTTTATGGCTTTTTATGGCTTATCCAACGATAGTGGAAGTATCAACTTATTTAGCAGTTATTCTGTTACTCTGGAAGTGGTGTAGGAAATTACTCAGTCATATTCGTTCGCCAAAGCATGGATTTTCGAAAAATATTTACTCTGATGTGGCTTCCTTGCTGCAAAGCCAGTCAAACAGAGCATTCATTGTAAGCTTAGCATTTTGCTACTTGGTTACTATTTTCTATTTGCATATGGAATCATCCTCAAACTACATTAGGGTTTTTTTCGAAAATTTACTTCACCCTCAATTAAGGGAATGGCTGACGCAAAGTACGACTCTTTCCTTTCCTTCAGCGTATCATTTGAAATTAACACCGCATTACGTCGTTTGATGACGTTTTTTAACGCGTAAACAGTGTTAGATCGAAATCAACCACATTATATTGGTGGCCTAACCAGGAGGAGGGGGGAATAGGGTTCAACCCCCCAAGATTGATCTTTAATTTTTTTTTCAATGTTAGAGATCTGCATTACCTTAGCAGTTAGATTGAAACGCTCCGTCTTCTCGAAAAATTTCGGCTTAACGGGACTACGTGACAGTGTTGTTATTTTCACTCATAAACAGCATGCAACACCTCAAGTGAGGTTCTCGTAGCTGCCGATATCACACACTGGAGTATTCTCCATTCAAGCTATTTCTCGTTCTTTCTCGCTGTCTTTCTTGCTCGCATTCGCTCTCGAGATCATATGCACACACGCTCGCCTACTCTTTTATTCGCGTGTAGTCCCCTTTTCGCGAGCACAACTAGCCAAGTACCTACAATTGTTTCAAGATGCATTACGATAGTTGGGGAGGGACAAATAATATTTCAAATAGGGTAACAGACTACTTCGGTAGCAGTTTGCTTCGACTGGTTTTGCATTAGACTGCTATAAAAACACAAGAAGGTTGTATGCAAAGCCACGACCGCAAGATTGAAGTAGAATACTTTTAAAAGAAAGATAACCGGCTGCTTGCGTGTCAGTCACACACGCAACGGTTTTAACCCGTATCTTATTGCGGTTTGTAACATCAAGCGATTTCGTTTGCTCGCTGTTGCGTGTTGCATCATGTTGCAACTTGGCAGCTGGGAGACGACGAAATTCTGTTTATACTGATTGATTGAATCGACTTCATATTAGCTCTGCATAGTCGAACTAACTGCTTTTGTGAATGCGTACTAACAGGGCAGTTAATTATTCAGTGTCGGTTATGCTGATCGCGCCTTTGCGCTGCCCCTACAGTGGGGGGGTTACTAAATAAAGTGAAAATTAGACAACTACAACAGAATTTGATTGCATCCCGCACAGAATGTCTGCTTTTGTTGGTGCCAGAAAATTATTAACCTTCAGTTATTTTTTTATTTGCCTTGAAAAAAGCATGTTGCGGTTCAAAATCGGTTGCTTATTACAACCTTTGAGCTGCCCTAACATTGGTGGAATTAAGATACACGGACAACTTGCACTGTGGAAGCTATTTCACATTCAGTAAATTAGACGGGTGCGACAAATTTGAATTGCTAGGATGCAACACAGAATGCTTGCTTGCGTTGACAAAAATTATTAACTTTCAATGACTTAATTATTTGCCTTAAAAAAGGCATTTCGATTTCCGAAATTGGATTTCCTGATGGCAATTATCATGCTGCCCCAACACGGGGGGAATGATGGCTGTCTGGCGACACACGTTGACAAAAACCGCGCTGCTCCTGAGACGTGGTGACCAACCACAGGGCTAGTGCTGCTGCTAAGGAAGGACGACTGCTGTTGTCGCTGTCTAGGACTATTATGAGCGGCTCCGGCTGAAACAGACTCTTATATAGGCCAAATAGCATGTTTTCAATTGCAAGGTATGTGATTCTGTCGACCGTGCTTGGGAAGCAAGCATATAACGACCAATCAGAGGTCGAATTTCTCGTTTTGACAAGGCTTGACTATTTTCAATAGTACCATAGTGTGAATAATAAAATTACAATCATCTTATTTTGGGAAGAATCTTGGAAGATTTTCCAATCTATTACTGCAAGATCGAAGGAAATCCATCGAATACTAACCGATTTATTAGCATTTGAAATTGGACATATTTTTCACTTTTTTCGGTTTTAGATTTTCATTTCACATCCCTATGTAGCCGAACTTCCTGAGAGAAGTATTCTACTTCAAAAACTTACCAAAGCAGTCCGATACCCTACACGTTCCAGTATGCGATACTTCACAGATTCTTTCCCCAGGTTCGGCTGTCGGTGCACGAAGCAAAACCGGGTAGAAGAAGCAAGCATTTTCGTTTCCAAGTACAGTTTTTCAAGCACTAGTCGAGCAATTTTAGTCAAGGACTCTTACTCGCTAGCAGAAACTCGCGTTCTTTTTTACAGTCTCTGAGTAGCTATACAAAAGAGTTTCGGTGCGTGCTCAGGGGAATGCATAAAGAAGAAAAAAATTTCTCGAAAGCGTGTGTGTAAAAGACTTGAGAAGCGTAGCACATGTCCTCAAGCAGAGATGAGGAGAAAGGTTTTGCTTATCACTCAGTCATTTTGCAACGCTGCTACGCGATGTGTCAATGTTTCACTAATATGATCGACGAAAATATCGATATGATATTATCGGAAGCGAACTTTCATTTGAAACCAAATGTCTTTACAATGCATAAAACTTCAAGATCTGTGTAGTTTTAAAAAAAAATTCAGAAAAATTGGCATTCTGTCTTCCAGCTCGAAAACCTACTGACTCCATCTCTAAGACCATCCATTTCTAAGACATTTAGAATAAACAACTTTTTCGATACCAAAAATTTTATGCTTTTTTTATCGGCCGAAAAATAAATCTTTAACCGCTTTGAGGCACAATTTCCGGAAGTCCGATTGCAAAGGCTTAGTTATTTTTCCAGAACTTTGCCAGAGATACAGAATTCTCTGTACGTGCGGAGAAAATAAAAACCGACCAAATTCTAAATTGTTGCTAGATTGATTCTATTAAACAAATTCTACTGAAACCCCGGAGAGTAACAATTTGCTTTTTCAAATTTTCCGGCTGTTCTTTTATTGCTTTCTATTTCTAGGCTTTGAAAATATTAACAAGGTGTCTAGTATCAGCACTTATTCTAGCGAAGGAAGGGGACAAATGTTCAAAATCAATTCCCGTGTAAGAGAGGTTTATGAATGTAGTTGAAGTAACTCTTTACGGTTACTCTACTCCAATGGTTCCCAACCTTTTTGGGTCCGCTGCACACTGTTTCCAAAGCTGCAAAAATGTGATCGATATTATTTTAACACAAAAAACTTCATTTTAAAGCCATAGTGTCTCAGCAATATTGATCAATTAATTATTATCCATTTTATGGAAGTTGCAATTTTGTGATTAATCCACTAAACAGTGAGAAGCGAATTTTACTTTTTTTCAGTTTGGAATATAAAAATTCACTTTGTTCGGATAAATTTTAGCACATTTAATAAGAAACAACTTTGTCAAAGCCACCACGCTTCTATCAGCCTATTTAAATGGACTTTTGAGGAGATATCTACTTTTTTTTTTAATTGCCATTAGAAATCAATTTTCTCGATATAACATTTAGTAGTGATTTTCTACAATTTTTCAATGCTCTACAATGTTGTTTGCAATACCAAAACAAACAATTTTTATAAGAAAGTTTTTTTATCTTCCATTTTTTTTTTGGCTTTTGACAATTTTTATTGAAACAATGCTTTATTTTACTAAAAGATATCTTCAAAATCTGCAAACATCTGCAGACAAAACGATTTCCATATCAAGGTATAAGCAAAACATCATTCAATCCAGATATAGGAATTTGTCCCTCGCTGTCTCTTGTGTATATACCTGTAAGTAAATTAGTGCATTATTTCAATAAAAATCTTCAATAACTAAACAAATATTAAGGATAAAAAAACTTTCTTTGGTGAACTCGTGTGTTTTATTATAGTGAACAACATTGTAGAACATTAAAAAATTTTAGAAAATCAATTAAAATAAGCATGTTGAAAAAAACGGATGAGCTGATTATTTTTTTAAGTGCGCTGGAAGCAAATGCACACTGTGTAAAGAAAGCCAAACACGCAACATCAGAAAGCTTGTATTGTGAAGAGCAAGCGCATAAAGCTCTCACAGAGAGACTTTCTCGATTACAACTGATAAAATATAGATAGCGCACATGTATTGCTCATTGATAAGGGCACTATGATGAAAATTTTAGCTGGTTGAAAACTTTTCCGGCTGTTTCCTTAATAACCTGTTCTGTAGTAGCGTCTACGTAAGGCTCTGCGCTATGCTCACTGTGTTATGCTCATTGAGTTTTTTTACTATCACGGTGCAGGTCTATGATAAATTTGGCCCAGACACAGTCAATTTTCTCAACAGCACGCAGCTTTGGCTCGCCTACTCATATGTGTAGTTATATTCCAGACTCTCTACGCGCAAAGGCACCGCTCCACTGTGGTCCAGAAATGAAAAAAGGCGGTCAAAAGTCATTTTCTTGTAAACGTTACATTTTAGAGCAATATTAATCACGGATCTGATAATGTCCAAAGAAGAATCTTTTTTTACTCGAAAACTTTCCCGAAGACAGTATTGCTCTAAAATGTAACGTTTACGAGAAAATGACTTTTGACCACCTTTTTTCATTTCTGGACCACAGTGCGCTCGAGAACGTTGTGCTTTTTTATTTGCTCATCACAATGCCTACTAACAAACTGATGCGAAGCAATTTATGTGTTGAAAAATGCACAAAGATGAGTAAGTGGACAAGACTGCCGAAGTCACCACATCTCCAAAATCAAACTTTTTAAGTAAAAAGTAATTAGTTAGCGCATATTTCAAGTCGTCAATAATCAAAGAATTATGTGAGATGAAAATGAACTTTCTTCGAAGAAATTGTTTGTTTCGTTTGTTTGCCGAACGAAGTGAATTTCTATATTCCAAATTGAGGAAAGTAAAATTCATTTCTCACTGATAGGTGGATTAATCACAAAATTGCAGCTTCTATAACATTAATGGAACAACTTTACTAAAGACACTATCGCTCTAAAATCAATTATTTGATTCAAAATAATTTTGATCACGTTTTTGCAGCTTTGGAAACAGTATGCGCTGCCCCCTTTGTGAAGCACAGAGAGCTTCGCGGCCCCGCAAGACAATTTCATGTACAAATTTTTCAATATGAGGCTGCGTTTTTCAGTCTCATATCGTTCTGCAAGTCTAATCTGTTTCCCGTCTTGCACCAAATACGCAGAAGAGTTGAAAATCTGCTTTCACAGAGATATCTAGAAAGAAAAATACCAGGAGCTTGGCGGCCCCCCTAGATAAGCCTCTCGGCCCCCTTGCCGGCTGCGGACTTTTTTGAGTCATCCTTGGGCGCCATCGATCCCTGCTATCAAACGTTCATCCAGTAAGTTTCGTCGGGCTTTCACGTAATCAACTAAACATATAGCACATGAGTGTTCAGCAGATACGGATTTTTTCCTCGTGATTTTAGTTGTGGACGTTCACATCTCGGTGCTTCAGACCTTGTTCGAAAAGGTGCTTCAGCAATAAGAAATGTGACAATTAGTAGATCACATTCCACTTACATTCGGTACGCATTGAAACCTCCATTTACAAGCGAAATGGAGTGGGCAATTGAATAACCTCAAGGATTCAAGTAAAACCGCAAGCAAGCGTATGACAGAAAAGCAAATGATTGGCAACCCATGTGGGGTGATTTAGTCTTAGTGATATCAGTCCTGACGGGAGCAGGTCAAAAGCTTCAGAACATGTGGAGAGGACCTTATGAATTGGTAAAGTTTTCAAGTGAAATGACCACGGTAGTCTAAAATGGGAATCGTTTACAAAAAGCTCATAATAACCGGCCTCAACGATGATATGAATATGAGCTTTTTTTGGACGGCATAAGTTATGGAAGCGTAAGCAACGGAGTACCTCAGCGTGACAGGCAGTATTTTAAAATAAATCAGAGGAAGCGCGAAGGAACGTAATCAAATCAAAGATTGTTGGCCAAGAAAAATGCCAACAAGGAATGTGTTAGCAGCGTGGAAACAGACAGGTGGACACTAAAAAAATAATCCAGCTGAAGATGAGCCCAACAGGCATCAGTATAGAATCGCGTTAACAAGACCCGACTGTTAGCTAAGCAAGTTAGGGCTAGTAATTGAAAATTGATCAAATGAAAAAAGGTATGAAATAAATAAAGGTAACAAACTAGTACCTTTCCAGAACACAAGAGTGAGAAAATTCATTTTACCAAGATATCGCAATGCACGATACGACAAATCCTTCTCCGTGCGAGGTCTTGTGTATTGCAACGAACTCCCTCGGCACATCGCTTTAACCGACAGCACGGTAGTTTTTAAGAGAAGATGTCTAGAATACTTTTAATGTTAATTATGTATATGATTTTTGCAGTTATTATCGTAAAATACTCATTAAACATTCGCTTTGTTATATGTTATATTTGCAGTTATTATCGTAAAATACTCATTAAACATTCGCTTTGTTATATTTTCTACTACTACAAGTCGACGCACTTCATATATTCGTAATTTATATACTTTGTAACGAAAAAGATTTATGTCTTATGTTACGTGTTTAATAAAGCAATACAATACAAAAGGCGTGAAAAAATTGAGGAGAGTCAATAGGCTGAATCAAACGGAGAAAGTGTAATGAACTAAATGCGTGAAGAAATACAAAAAGTGGCCGGAAAATATAGACAGCCTTTTAGTGACAGAAAT
The DNA here is from genome assembly GCF_029784165.1 of Wyeomyia smithii. NCBI lineage: Eukaryota > Metazoa > Arthropoda > Insecta > Diptera > Culicidae > Wyeomyia > Wyeomyia smithii. Next base: position 250,571,445 of record NC_073696.1, read on the forward strand.
CAAAAGGGGGGACATGTTTAAAAGAATGAAATGGAATAAGTCGGCGAAAGAAATGAGGACAGCAGTCAAATTACTTGGCACAGTTGAAAACAATAAAATTCAAATGAAACTGTGAGCGATAAGAAAAACCGCCGATAAGTTGAAACTAAACATTGAAAATTTTAAACGACGAAAATGACCTGGAAGGATGTAATTGGAAAAAATAGAGAAGAAATTAGGACAGCTTTTTTTTGTAAATTGCAGATTCAAACATGGGAAATGGAAACAAAAGACCTCATGAGAACAAAGTTTGGTTCAATTGAATCGAATAAATTAAGAAAATCGATTAATGACGTATGGGGTAGTATTCGTGATTAACAACTAACAACAATAGAACTAGGAAAGGCTTTTGAAGATAAAGTTGAACTTTTCAGACGAGAAGACGACTGACGTTAAGAGATTCCACCTATCTATTGTTAGTTAAAACTGGGTAAGTGGGCACAACAGTAGCGACTACCTAGAATGATTGAGATGAATGTGTGAATCAGGTGAGCGGACAAGAGAATAGTCAACCTGCACACTTAAAATTTATTGTAATTTTTGCCGAGAACGCCCCACTGAGTGCTCGGTTGAAAAAATAATGACAGCTGTCACATATTTTCGTAAATCTCGGTTCAACCTAACTGAAATTTCGGCACTAAATATTACCGAGCTATCACTGCCGAGATTACGGATATTTTGTGCCGAAGCTTCAGTTAGGTGAACCGAGATTTACGAAAAAATGTGACAGCTGTCATTATTTTTTTAACCGAGCACTCAGTGGGGCCTTCTCGGCAAAAATTACCGAGACTCGGCAATAAATTTTTAGTGTGCTGTACGAATGGAAGTGCGAAATATTTCTTCCATATGACTTTGCATGCCCTGCACGAAAACGTTCAGCAGAAATGTTGACACCTCCACACTAACCTTTACGTAATTTGACTTGAGGGGGAGGCACCTCCATGTGTAAAAATTTTAAATATAGATTATACATGAAAACAGCGGATACAAACCTTTATAAAGATTTTTTATTTCTTTTTTTGGCATTCAAGTAGGTGTTTTTATACATTCTTCACATTCTGGACATATTTCACTTTTGACGTAGAATTACGTCTTATGGAAACATTCTGGGATAGGGGTGCAAATTGAAATACCGAAAACATCGAGAGCATCACAAAAATTATCCAATTTCAAATAAGCGTTCACCAAAATGCAGAAAACTGTGCTTCTATTATGTTATAGTACAATTGAAAATTTTTAAGCTTGGTTTTGAACGCAGATTCCAATTAATCAGAGCTGAAAAGAAGGCCAAATATCATCCAATATGTGTGTTCCCAACAAAGTTGATTCGGCTGATTCGTGCCACCCTTGAAGGTTCTACATCAAGCGTCAGGATAGCCGGTGAGATATCGGACTCGTTCGTGACGTTAGATGGTTTGAAGCAGGGTGACGGGCTGTCGAACTTATTGTTCAACATCGCATTGGAAGGTGCTATACGGAGGGCTGGTGTGCAGAGAAGCGGCACCATCATTACGAAGTCGCACATTCTTCTCGGTTTTGCGGACGATATCGACATCATTGGTATCAACCGTAGAGCTGTGGAAGAGGCCTTCGGACCTCTCAGGAGGGAAGCTGCGATATTAGGGCTTGCGATAAACTCTGCCAAAACGAAATACATGGTGGCTGGCAGAGTGCGTGGTAGTCCGTCGGAGGTTGGTGCTGCGGTGGTGCTAGATGGGGAAACATTTGAAGTAGTCGACGAATTTATTTACCTGGGAACATTAGTGACATGTGACAACGAGGTTAGCCGTGAGATAAAGAGGCGGATAGCAGCCGCAAACAGGGCCTTCTACGGACTACGTAACCAGCTAAGGTCCCGCAGTCCGTACTAAACTTGCACTCTATAAAACACTGATTCTTCCGGTGGCTCTCTACGGCCATGAATCATGGACGCTGAAAGAGGCTGATCGGCGAGCCTTGGTGTTTTTGAGCGTAGGATTTTGCGTTCAATCCTTGGCGGCAAACTAGAAAATGGTGTTTGGCGCAGACGCATGAACCATGAAGTGTACCAGGCATACAAATCGGCGGATACAGTCAAGCGGATAAAACACGGCAGGCTTCAGTGGGCTGGGCATGTAGCGAGAATGCCGGATGAGCGTCAAGCGAAGGCTATATTTAGCAGGAATCCCGATAGAGGTCGTTGACTTCGGGGTAGACCCCGCACTCGTTGGATGTGTGCTGTCGACGAGGACGCGAAATAGGTGTTAGGGGCGATTGGAGGATAGCAGCCCAAGACCGAGGGACATGGCGACGTATTCTGGATTCGGCACTGGATCGATAATCGGTCTGTCGCCTTAAAAGTAAGTAAAGTAAAGTAAGTAAAAAACTCCCGTATTGAATTTGGTCCTACTTACTTGATTCGAGATTCGAGATCTCGAGAAATGCAGAAATTTGTGTTTTATTAGTATGAGACCCCCTTCCCCTTCCACAGTAGGAGGGGTCTCGAGCCATCATAAGAACCTCACCCGTCCCCAAGAAGCCCTGCAAACAAATTTTGCCACTGAATGGTTCAGTAATTTGCAAGTCTTCAAGGTCAGACAGACAGAACTTTATTTTTATATGTATAGATAGAAGGGGTTATCTGTTTATTTCTACAGCACTCTTTAGTATATGATAATATCTGCTTTTTTTAATTCCCTCGAAAAAATTTTCAACTATTTCCATATGTTCGTAGGTATTTACAATCATTTGCACTTTTCACCACAGAGTAAGCGAAGAGTGTCATCCCACAACGAGCAAACTACAGTAAGCATATATTTAATAGACTGCATATTTTCAGTAACCAATAAATCGAGAGAAATTTGCTGATTTCCAGTGAATTCTGCCAATGAAAAAAAAATCACTCTTCCGGCCAGTATTAGTTCGGGTTTCCCGCAACGAAATAGGCGTAACCAAATATCACACAAAATATTGCGGCTGTTCAAACAATATAATGAAATTGCTTTTCCAGCGAGCGGTCGCTTACGGGCTCACAGGAAAGCACGCACTATTCGATGCCACACGCGGTAGTCATTCCTACTCGAGTGCCATCGATTCCCGAATCGAAGCACTAGAAACGCAAATTCAGCTGAAATATATAGAGATAGCCACAGGAAGGCTGTGAGATGGCATGATGGGAAAAAAATCAAACGAAATGAATCCATCCTCGCGCCTCTGGACATCCCAAGCAGCACTCCATTTGTTTGCCAACTAAATTTAGCACCAGCCGAATTTACCCTCCTACTTGTGTGTCCTCGTTAAACTCGTACCAAGTTCATTTCTAGTTGTCGAGAAGCGCTTGGCAGCGTGTGGAATTTATATGATCAATTCGACATAACTGTGATTCATATTTAATTGCAAATAATATTATTATACCGCGAATTAAAAACATATTTGCAACGATTAAAATGTTTATTGGCAACATGTTCAACATGTTTCGAAACTAACTAAACTCGAAAGTGTCACACGAAAACCGGGTTATGATTCATGATTAAATTGTAGCCCACCACGGTTGGTGGCCCTTCTTATGATGCTGGTGCATTGGTGATCCGATTCTTTACACAAAACGTATCGCAATTGGGTAACCCGGTCGTACAGCCTCAACAGCCCCCCCTGAGTAATGCTCCATTAGGCAAATGCCCGTGAGCACCAAAATAGTGAAATTTATATTTATGGCAGCACAGTTTAGCATTGTACGAAATGTGACTTTTTGCGTTTTACGCTCTCCATATCCCTCTTTTTTTGCTGCTTCTAATCGGTAACAAAACGTTGACCGTAGCTGAATTTTCTAGCGGTCATGAGAATGTTGATGATGATGCTGACGATTATGGCTTGATGGTTTATGAAAATTTATTTTATATGCACGCTCTCTGATTGGGGTCAGTTGACTCGGTTGATTTGAACCTAATCGGATCAGTCGGTTGCGGTTGCCGAGCAGCGTGCTAGTCCTATTCGGTTGGCAAGTATATATCCTGAGGTTAGTTAGGACCGTGGGTGAATATATTGGTAAACTGATTCGGAGCGGTTTTATTCGGTAGGAAATAGAGTTGTGACAGTGGTGGTCGAGGTGGTGAGTAATGTTATGAGGTTGGTATCGGTTAGAGCTCTGGTTTTGCATTCGGGAAACTGATTCAATTTATTCCAGGTCATTTATTTGCCAGCTGAGCTCACGCATTCTAACGTGTTGAGTCATTAAATCATTGGTGGTGAGGTGGTGTGAGTTCCATTCCAGGACGCTCAGTAGCATCCGTATCAAATGAAATCAGATTGCATGCTACAAATTGGATTTTGATAAAATTTAATATTTATTATTGAACATTATTGATAGGCTCATTATGATTGAATTTTGATGGCATCAGATAAGATTCAAAAGGTGTGCATAGAAATAAATGAGCAAAATCCCGCCGAATGATCTGAAAATACGTGAAAATTTCATTGACCATTTTTTATTGAACGAAACTTTGCACACGTATTTGACTCAGCAAACTGAGTGATTTCCGTGGTTTTTTTCTAAAAAATCGTCTGCATTTTGGCATAGGTTTTATTTTAAGCATTAGAAAAAAAGTGTTGTTTGTATAGAAAAACCATCTAAGAAATAATTGCAAGGAACTGATGGTGTCTTACAAATAAATATACATTGCGAAAATTGTTTTGACTACAAAAAGGAATTTATTTTTTCTATATTGTTTTGAAGAAACTTAAAATTATAACAAAACCTTTAGAAGAAATATAGGGAGGAAGAGATGAAAGATGTTTTTTTTTATTGAGGGTTCGGTTTTTGAAAAAAAAAATTGTTATAATATCAAGCTTCTGCTATTTTAAAAAAAAATTAGGTATCTATCTTTTTTTTTTGCTAGATTTAGACCACTGCGATCATTGTTTTGATTTTCTGTGTTATAAGCATGTACCAATTTAAAATTTTTCGTAATCAAAAAAAATCTTTTGTATTTTTTATAAGGCATTATCAGGTCCCTATAATTTATTCTTCACAATCAAAGGGTTCTACGTTACAATCCTTTGATTAAAACCTATACCAAGATGCCTAGGTCCTTTTAGAAAATTACTCCTGAGTCTGAAAAATACTTACAACCAGAGAAAATAGTCAGATACTGAACGTTAGGTCGTTTGGCACAGTTAAGCTCAAATTAAGACTCATTTGAAACGTAGCTCGTAATTGTGTGCCTAATACAATTCAACACGATCAAGATGCAAATATATATTCCCAATTTGAATATATATAGAACGTCGAAAATGTTAAAATTAAAGATGTTGAAATTAAAAATGCAATATCAAGCATGTCAATAACGGGTAGCCGAAGCTACAAAAATGCCAAAAACATGAATAAAAAGTCACAAATTTATTGCAGAAAAAACGGTTTTCTTTAGAATATTGCTATCGAGCTCTTGATCCAAGTTTCCTTCTGAACTCGTTCCCTAGAACGTTGAGCAGTTTTTAACTAGGCGTCTCCATCGAATCAACAGTGAAAGGAGGCGCACGGTTAACGTCCGCCTTGGAGTAGGTGGAAATTTTTGAAACAGCTATAATGTTTCATGTAGTCCAGTTTAAGATTAGGGCTACACCTGTGTCGATCAGTCTTATTATCTACAACTTTGCCGAAGACACTATACCTATCAAAGAAACCGTTTTGTTTTGATTATTAACAGGCACTCGACTTAGTAAATTTAATGTATTCGCCAGCACGATTTTACTATTAAACTAACAGTGTCTCCCAAGCCGAGAATCGAACCTACGACGCTGGCGTGTTATGCCAGCATCTTAGCTAAAGACCAACTGACAGAGACAAGACCAAGACCAAGGCAGATTATTAAGTTGGATAAATTTCCCATCATTGGTAATTATATTATCTTATTTGCAAAAAAAATTGCGAGCGGCCTTCCGGCAGTTAACCGGAACATTCGCCATTGCAGACGAAACATGCGTGTAGGCATGTTTTTAAGCTCTTTCTTCGTTTTTATTATTAGTTCCTCCTCAGTTTTCGCGACAAAATTGTTGAAATAGATCTTGCGCTTCAAGTTTGCCCAGAAATTCTCGATGGGACGCAGCTGGGGGATTCACTGACTTCGGTACCACATCGATATTCAGCTTCTCCATCTCCTCCAACGATCGCTTCGAGTAGTGGGCCGACGCCAAATCTGGCTTAACACCGTGTCTTTGTCCTTATGGTATTTCTTGATGAACGACGCAACTTCTGGCAGGCACTTCGTACTATAAATTTTCCCGTTCACGGCCAGCCCGGAGCGAAAGAAGAGCGACTTTGACATCCCCTTCCCTTGTCGGATCACCATGAAAAATTTTCTTTTTCTCCAAAACCTCAAAATATCAAATTTGGTTCCATTTACTTGATTATTTCTCGAGATGTGCAGAAATTTGTGTTTCACCCTTCCAGAAGAGGAAGGGATTTCAAACTATTATGGACATATTTGTTACCCCTGAAAACATTCACCTGCCGAATTTGGTTCCAATTGATTTTGTTTCGGCTTAGCAGTCTCAATAAAAACAGCGCTGATCTCTATGGGGTCATCGCCAACGTTTCGATCCGGTTGGTTGGGATCTTCATCAGGGCCTATTTTAAAATTTATTCCATTACATAAAAACATAGAAAATTGGACATATGTAATTTTTGCTAACGACAAAACAGAAAAAAACTCACTCGACACTAATCAGCTTGTATAGTTACAGAAAATATCCTACGTGTGGAAGTCAGGTTCGAAAGGGGGGGAATTGCACTGCGTCTGAAACATCTATTCTAGCTCTATTCTCACTTTTTAAATCTACTCTGACACTTTAATGAAATGGTTTATTTTGCAAATAAGCGACTGCTATTTAGGTTCAACTGTTTCCCGCAAAAAATGGTGTACGATGAGGGGGTTGTGTTTGTGTTGGGAGGGATAGAGATCAGCGCTGTTTTTATTGAGACTGCTAAGCCGAAACAAAATCAAATTTAGTGTCACAGTCGAATCCCCGTATAGAATTTGGTTCCATTTACTTGGTTAGTTCTCGAGATGTGCATAAATTTGTGTTTCATTTGTATGGAACCCCTCCCTTCAAGAAGATGGAAGGGTCTTGAACTATCTTAGTCACCTTTCTCGGCCCCTTAAACCCCTATATAAAAAATTTCACACCGAGAAATTCTTGGTGCTTCTTCAATAACGATGGTACGCTTGAGCATTGTGAAATAAAGAAAAAATAGTAGGAGGGTGGTATTCAAGACACGACCGCATGACGTTGACTACCGTATTCTTTTATTTCAATAAAACAAATAGTAGAGGAAATTGCAACGCTTCTATTACAAAACTTCGAGGCACCAAAAGGTGCCAGTTGCCAATTATATTCTTGTTTTCTGGTTATTCCGTCCAGAATTCTAGCCATTTTAGTATTTTGCAGTAGCCATTTTCTACTAACAGCCACCAGCATTACGGGTGTAACCGGCGCGAGATGACCGGTACTCTTTTGTCTTTCCTCCTTTCAGCTGCTAACACCTAGCGTCCGTATGTAATCGGTACGGTTTAGTAATGAAACTGATGGGGTGAAATGTTCGAACAGTACGTTTTATACCAAGGCTTCGTCAGTTAGTTAGAAAGAAGGAGGGGCTACATAGAGAATGGATTGACAAGGTACGCAAACCAACATCGGAAACAGAAAGTGACAACAACAATAACAACAAAGTCAGATCGATTGTATCCGTTAGTGTCGACTGTGCTTGGGAAGAGAGGTAGTGATTGGCTGCGCGGTATGATTTAGACAATCGATATTGATTACCAATTTTTCAATAGTATATATTATACAATAGTTTGTTTTTGTTACATAAATTTAACCGTAAAAGAATTTCTGATCGATTGATGCCAAAACCTCGAAAACCTGACTATAGATGACTGCAAAATAAGCGCTCAAAACCTGACCACTTTTCCCTGGTTCTCCCTGGTTGAATTACTAGATTTTCAAATACAAGTGCCTAACTTCGATATAGACGTTAGTCAACGTCGTACATCGTTCTAGGAAACGAACTTAGAGGGCAACTTAGATCTAGAGCTCGATTGTAATATTCTAGAGAAAAACATTATTCTACAAAATTGTTATCACAAGTTAGAGTGACTAAAATTTTCTATCAAAACAGATATCTAACTGCAACGGTACCTCGATCCCCTCCGGCATCCATATGGGTTCCGTTACATTCGGTGGCATGCCCGGATGCAGACTTAGCAAGAGCATGACCATGAGCCGTGTCTTAAGTAGGTCAGAACTTGCTTACATTTGAGGTCAAGTCTTCCGCTTGGCTTGGGCGACGAAAACTGTTTGTCTTCCGTGAGCACGGTTAAAATAAACAAGAGCACGCGATGCGCCGTGTAACTCGTCGCCGCGTAACTCGTCATCGGGTGGTCAGTGTCGACTACACGTACAGGGTTCCGGTGTTATTCTCCGATACGTTAAGTTGGTGACAGCGGTGGGATGACAAAATCCCTTAATTTATTCAATTTTCGTTTTATTCTTTTAACGTATAAAAAGTTGAAGAGACACGCGCGATCAGTGAGCATTCCGATACAAAAACCAGAAGGTTCGCTCGCGAAAGAAGCGCTTTTTTGCCGTAGGACTACGTCTTTGTTTTCTATGCTAGAAAATTGAAAATGAAACTGGCAAATATTGCGTCAGATTTTAAACGATTATAACAAGCGAACGACCTAATGCTTCTTAGTCATTTATGTGTCGGTGGGTAGATAAAATGTGTTACAAATGGGTAGATAAAATGTGTTACAGCGTTCTGTAGCACACATTTCTTGTTGAACACCGTTATCGGTAAATTATCGATAACGTAGATTAGTTAATCTAGAATCAGGGTAGGTTTCGCATCAGAAAAGCACAAATTTATTTTTGGTGATCATGACAATAATTCAGTAGAATTGCAGGTGTTTTGTTTCGTTTCTCTTTCTTGATCTGCGTTGCTTTGCCTTCATTGCAAAAATCTACGCTCAACTCGATAAAAAAGACTGCGGGTAGTAAATTTAACTTCATTCTTGTTCTTAACACGATAGCAAGTGGAGCCCTCTAACCTGTGTGAGATACACGTTGTATAACAGGCGTAGTGAAAAATATTAAACAAGAGTTAAAATCAATATTTATATTTGTCCTACGTCAACATTTCATACAACCTCAAAGGGCTGTATACATTGTAGTATTTCGTGTGAGTGCAAGGTGATCTGTGATTAAATTTTTACTCTGTGGGAAAAAATATAAGTTGTTAGGATCACGCAGTCGATTATTTAAGGTTATTTTGAAAAAAAAAAACAAGGAAAAAATTACTGTTGCGAAAAGTGGTCGAAGAGCAGGGTTAGCCTTCAAGGTTTTAAGAGAAGCAAAGGAGCAAAAATACGCAATCCGAGTAACAACACGAAAGACGTGATCCATATCGCTGGAGACGACCTTAAGAAAGCCTCAGAATAACTTAGGAGATAGCCAAACCCGGAGAGGAGTCAGAATACGCCAAATCACAAAAAACACGAGGAGTGTTTGGATCGTTAGGTGACGTCAATTGCCCCGAAGCGGTCAAATACGAGAGGAATAGGTAAAGATTGTCCTGCTTCAATAAATATGGGCCAAGCTAAGACCACGCACACTCGTACGTGACAACAACATTCTTATTCCTTGTTGGTTTAACTTGGTGTCATAAATGAAAAAGTTATAACTTTTGTGTTTTTTTTTTTCGAATAAATTACACACATTTGTGAATGGCCCCAATCATATGATATGTTGGTTTAAATCATCGTGTAGAACAATATATATCATTTTACTGAAGTGTACCACATCCACAACTGTACGTGGCCCCAACAGCATTCTATTGTCTTTCTGTTTTGAATCGCTCTTGAATCAGGAAATCACTTTTTAAGAACAGGCACACAGTATACGAGAAACGTCGTTAGTCGACCTGGTAAGCATAAAGCCAGATGTCCGGATGACCGAATATCTAGAAACTTTGCGTCGATGCCTTCCATGAGGTCGTGTTTTTTACAGAGAGGTTACACTGCACAGTGGTCCAATAAAGCAAAAAGTGGAACACAATTCCATAGCACCTTTCAACTTCATCCTAGCTTAATAGTGTCTTCGGAGCAATTATTTGTATGAAAGACCCACATAATCGCAAATCGTCAAAAAATATAAAAAGTTTACTATGCTAAAAATAAGAAAATAACTTTTTTGTGCTAAGAGATAGAAGAATAGTTTAGTCAGCAAAGTTGTAGAAGATTCAAAAATATGAAACTTTGTTGAACAAATGAAAATCCTATCTTTTTTCGGTACAAAGTTATAAAGTATATTACATGGAACTTATTTGAAAGTTAGTTTTTTGTACTTAACTTTTGTTAGTTGCATTTTACACGAAAGTGTAGTTCGGAGGAATTTTTAGGACACATAAAACACACATTTTTGCCAAAGACCATATATCTCCAGAACTTTTCCTTACAAAGTTATATAATATTTTAGCTTATTTTTTCGATAACTTCAAGAACGTATAGGTTAAAAAGGGGCGAGTGGAATCATGATGTCAATACTTTTTCTTAAAGTTAAGCTGAAGTACTACAAACTTCTTTAGGTTACACTTGTCCCAATCCACCCATATTAGAGTACGGCGAGCATATATTACAGTAGGTTTTCATATATCAAAAATACAAACTTTTTGGTGTTAAGAGATAAAGGAATGGTTTATTCGGCAAAGTTTTAGACCGTACAAAAATATGAAACTTTGCTGAATAAATTTATATGTAAAATATATATGTTCATTTGTTTTTATTTCATGTAAAAGTTACTTAAAAGTTAGTTTTTTGAACTTAATTTTTGTTTTAAATAAGTCCATGTAATATACTTTATAACTTTATACCAAAAAAAGATAGGATTTTCATTTGTTCAACAAAGTTTCATATTTTTGAATCTTCTACAACTTTGCTGAATAAACTATTCCTCTATCTCTTAAAACAAAATAGTTAATTTTTGTATTTTTAGTATAGCAAACTTTTCATATTTTTGACAATTTGCGATTATGCAGGTCATTCATCCAAAAATTGCTCCGAAGACACTATTAAGCTAGGATGAAGGTAAAAGGCGCTATGGAATTAGGTTCCACTTTTTGCCTTATTGGACCACTGTGGCACTGGTCGACAAAAGCGAAGAAAGTACTGCCCCAAAGCTCTGAATAGCTGACCTAGGAAGATTATACCTCTTTAACTATTCCTGTGAATTTTGGTGCCCATAGCCATTACTATAACGCGTCAACTAAAGTGAAAGGTAGCATAGTAATTTCTCACCGGATACGTCGCTTCAACGTTATGTTTACGAGAAAACTTTTTTGAATCTCTGAAAAAAATGTTAGGGGTTGGGAGCACCAAAATTCACAGCAATGGCTAAAAACCTAAAATCTTTCTTTTTTTTCTAGTTTGAGCTTTAGGGCCACACCTGTTTTTGGTATAAAAAGGGTCACTTCACAAGCAAGCGATAGAAGTGACAAGGCGTTGACGTGGATACAACTTTCGTAGCTTCCGTAACATTTTGTTGTCGGCTGGAATAAATCTATGAGATACGTGTCGGTAGTTGCATAATGACTTCATAAGGATATGTCCGAATATATAAGTCTGTCTTAATTGAGTCATAGGTCCGGTATCCTCGCATGTGCTTTATTCTTGCGACGTCGTACACAAATAACGTCACGTATAATAAAAAATCGGGAGCTTCGCAGCCGCAAGGTTACAGAGTCCGCTTTGATGAGCGGGTGGTCGTGGGTTCGAATCTTAGTAGAATCAGGCCATTTGGTTGTCAAAGGAGTTTAACATGGGTTATTTTTTTTTTTTCGCAACGAACAGTCATCGGGCGCGGAAGCGTTTCATTTCGCTCCGCAATTAACTTGTATTTTTATTTTTTTTTTTCACCTGACAACGTCGCGAGTGCACGTAAGCAAAAATTTTACACTTCCATGCTGCCTGCGTAGGAACCCGTAGAAACCAAGAAGAACTACTGCGTTCATTCATGCTGCCTTTATGCATAGAATGCCAGGAACAATTCATGGACCAACTTCAACTGAAAAAGCTCATCCAGCACCAGAAAATTTTAACAGAAAGTATTGAATCACAAATTAAATTAAATCATTCAGTAATCAGTCAATTTTCTAAACTGACTGTAACGCACGACACACTGGACAGTATCAACACACTGCTTTCTGAATTGAAGACGGAAATTAAAAATGTAAATATCAACACAAACAATGCGTCGGCAAAAACCATAAATCGCATTTCGACGCTGTTCGGCGAACTTGGCCATGACTCTATATCAGACATATCGGACATTAGCAAAGAAAATCGGCAGCATACAAAGAATAAACAACAGCTTCTGGAAAATGCATTAACTAATATAGAATCAAAAATTGACAATATGGAACACCAATTAGAAGCCACACAAAATAAGAAAACAAACTGCAGTACAACGGCGCAGGAACTAATAACTGAATTAAAAGCGCTCAAAGAATCTAAAATTCAACTAAATCAGCACCGCAAGACAACCAATTTGAACTTGACCCCATGCGTCCACCAATGGTCCGACTTACGCAGCAATCATCGAATGGCGACGAGCGCTTTTTGAAGGCTAGACTCCGCGACCCAAAAGTAATGCATATTACACGCCTATATCTCGCATTCATGAAGAACCAATCATCATCTGTATGCGTAGAAGGAATGACACCAACCGGCATAAGAATGCTTCTCGCATCCGAAGGACTGCCGACATCTCCAGAGCAACTCCAACGCGTCTTTATTGAAGTCCATCAGGAATATGGACTCACGCCAGCCGAAGCAGTAGCCGACTTTCAGTCATATCGTAATTTTTTGTCAAATGAACGCACGCATCGTCTTCAACAACTACGCGAAAGTGCAAACAAATTCAGCACATCAAATTTTCGCAAGTAAGGACGCCCTCTTCTGAGGCAGAAAAATTAAATTTTAACATAAGTAACAACTTGACTAACACTTCTTCGCTTCTTCGACAGAATGCGACTGAATATCTGACAAACATAAAGAATTTGAACACGTATGGGCCAAAGCATTTATTGCTGGCGAAGAACATATGGTCGGTGTTAAGTCAGACCGGACCAAGTCGCAAAATTGGAAAAAACAAGTTAACGATAGTATTGGATAAAGGTTTTCTTAAGCTTCATCACCCAACAATCAGATTTTATTTATCTCTAAAACAGCAGAAATAACAGCATGATTTTGTCTGCATGACCAATGAAAAGCGATTACAGTGTTCAGTCAGAATGGACCAAGTGTTTATTTTCAAGGAGACTGCCTTTGGTCAGTTATTAATAAAAGCGAACGAACGGAAGAATTTTCGAGCGTTTTTCCGGATTTCTTTGTATCAGAGAGCCCTTCCACTCTACCCCCATCGGAATCTATAAAGTTTCACGCACTGCCGTTGTTTTGAATGTGTTTTTGGACAGTTTATTGCTGTCACTCTACCCCCATCGGAATCTATAAAGTTTCACGCACTGCCGTTGTTTTGAATGTGTTTTTGGACAGTTTATTGCTGTCACTAACATGACCTGATATCAGCCTTATAGTGTGCAGACAAAGTGAACCATGTGCAAAGAAGAAAAAAGTTGAAATTATCGGAATTTACAGCATCGGTTTAAAGTCAACATAAATGAATTTCTACACTATCAGGCAACTTATCGGAATGCTTCTTTGCCCGTTAGTCAAAAAAGTATACTTTACCAGTAAATGAGAAAAATGTACATGGTCCACTCTGATTAAACACGTAAATGAGAAACGTTAATCATTTGTGTGGGTGGCACAACATTCCACAATTTCAGAAAGAATTCAAGTTACAGTAGCAATACTGACTTAAAACTTGATTTTACCAATGAATTATATCCTCAGGAGGTTGAAATAAGTGGTAAGTGTATGTTTGTTACTGTTTTATGCAAACCAAAACACGAGCAAACCATCCAGTCGATTATCAATTCTACGGCAATTTTGGCCAAAGTTGCAGAGAAAGTGGATGATTACGAATAACTTAATTGAATGAATTAACCATATTTTTGTTCCAATAAAACATTCCGCTCCTACCATTGATTTGTTGAAACAAACACAGTTTAAAGTTTATTCAAACTATTTTCAATAATTGTTGATGTCGCAAAAGCTAACCATGTAGATTAAAAACTTTTTGATTGTTCGACGATCAATGGACTAAAATTATTTGTTCAATTGTTCAGTCATAATGGACCAAGTCATTAATGTTTCTTCTTTGATTCAATCAGAGTGGACCAAGTACATTTAATCAGTTACAAACCTGTAGTTTTAGAGCTCACGGCACTCCTCTTTTTTAATTGTCATATTGCATGATACAGTTAGAGAGTTACTCCAACTTATAACATCAAAACTGCGCAAAAATATTGAAAACTTCAAAATTCCCAGAGCAACAAACTTCAAACTCGTTTTTCTCGAAATAATCAAAATGTCACTTGGTCCGGTCTGACTTAACACCGACCATATCTTCTGTTCCGTGTACTTTCCACCGGAACATGCTCAGAAACATTCGTATGAATTATTTTTCAAAACTCTAGAATCTATTATGTCTAATATGAAACCAGAAGTAAAACTGCACGTCTATGGCGACTTCAACCAACGTAATGCAGACTTTATTGTAGACATTGAAAATGAATCTATCTTACTCTCAGTCGTAGGCGAAAACGAAACACTGCAGTATCTTTTCGGCAAATCCTCAGAACTCGGTCTATATCAAATCAATCATGTCAAAAACAAACAAAATGCATATTTAGACCTATTATTCACAAACTGCACTGAAGACTTCTGTGTAGATGCATCATTGACTCCCATCTGGAAAAATGAAGCATTTCACACAGCAATTGAATATTCAATAGTAATGAATAACACTTCGTACCCTAGCGACTGCGAGTACGAGGATGTACCGGAATACTACAAAACTGACTTCGAACAAGTCAAACGTAGACTTCGCATAATAAATTGGCGTAGTATAATTTGTAAAGAAGGAAATGTCAACGAAGAAGTACCAAAATTTTATGAAATAATTAATCAAATTATATCAGAAAATGTACCACTAAAAAAAAGAAGACGAACGAACACCAACAAATATCCAGTGTGGTTTAGTTCACAATTGAAGAACCTAAAAAATATAAAACAAAAAGCACATAAAATATACAAAAAAGATAACAATAGCGAAAATCTTCAAAATTACCAATAAATTTGCTGTCAACTTGACGCAGCCATTAAAATTGCACATGAAGAACATAGTCGTAAAATCAAACATCAAATCAAGTCTTGCCCTAAGAACTTCTTCAATTACGTAAAAACCAAACTAAAAAGTAACAACTTTCCATCACGAATGCATCTTGACAGTAATGTAGGACAAACTAGTAATGAAATATGTAGTATTTTTGCCACTTTTTTTCAAGAAATATACACCACATATGAAGAAACAGATCGCGACCGCAAATACTTCTCGTATTTTCCCGAATTTTCGAATTCTTTATCTGTCAATCAAATATCTGAATTCGAAATTCAGAACGCACTTAAAAATTTAGACGCTACGAAAGGTCCTGGACCTGACAGAATAGCTCCAATTTTTCTCAAAAACTTGGCAGAAAAACTATCTACACCATTACAACACCTCTTTAATATGTCCCTGAAGAATGGAATTTTCCCAGAACTCTGGAAAACTTCATATTTAGTGCCAATTTTCAAATCAAAATTTTTCAATTCAAGGTTCTCACCTGGGCCCTCTTCTTTTTATATTATACGTAAATGACATTTCCTTTCTTCTTAAGTCAATACATGTGCTTGTATATGCTGACGACATGAAGCTCTTTATAGAAATGCAGAAGACTTCGAAATATTCCAGAATGAAATTAATGTATACTACACTTGGTGCAACAAAAGTCTATTACAACTCAACATTAAAAAATGTTTTTCAATAGCCTTCAGCAGAAAAACAGTAACACCACCTACAAACATTTTCTTAGGAATCCAACAAGTAGAAAAATTCAAAATCGTAAGGAACCTAGTCTTAGACTCCAAACTTATATTCATAGAACATTATAACACAATAATAAACAAAGCAAACAGTATGATGGGCTTTATAAAATGCTTCGGCCACAATTTTCAAGACCCATATACAATCAAACTAATGTATATTACATACGTCCGACCAATTCTGGAATATTGTAGCATTGTATGGAATCCATATATTGTCACACATGAAGAACGCATTGAATCTGTCCAAAAACAATTTCTTTTGTACGCGCTTCGTAAGCTAAATTGGACAGCATTTCCCTTACCATCATATGAAGCACGCTGCATGCTTATAGACATACAAGCACTTAAAGAACGCCGCAAACTTTCAATCAGAGGCGTCTCGTCCACCTGTTCAACCTGTTCATAGGACAGGTAGACAATCTCAGAAAAAAGTGATTTTTCACATTTGTAGAGTGGATGAAAAATCATCGGAGTAATTTATTTGTAATTTCTATGTTATCCCGAACATCCTTATTTTATTTTCTACATAGTGGAAATGTATGCATCGTGAAGAATGTAACCTGATGGGCTACATTTCAGACTACGCCATACAACTCACACGCAACGCAACCCACACGCAATAATGACTACCGTTTGTTCAGACCTTTCACCTGAACTAACCGTCGTTCAACACTTCTCTGCACCTTCAAGTGCGGCAGGGTAGACGCAGTCATTTATGCTCACCACTACTAATGCGACGCCTCGCGTAAAAATGACATTTTTGGTTCAAGCTTTCTGCTGAACAAAACCGATGTCAGCGAGAGAAAACATTCATTACGCACCACCTCTCTTTAGTGTCTGGTAATCTGTTTCGTTATGCCTTTCTGTTTCTTCTCTCGACGTCATTAAAATTTGAGAGAGACCACGTGGCCGCGAGAGTTCGCAGATCCATATTTAGAGCTTTCGTAGTGCAAATGAAAAACGAGCAAATTCATTCATTATTTCTGTCAATGTGGTGGAATTCTTCCGTCGATGTATAGTTTCATTCAAACCTCTACACCCATTTTGTTCATTCGAAAACTTGAACGTTTGTCTTCTTACGCGCTGCTTTCTTTTTAGTTTCAACATCGTCAAAAGAAACGCTTTAGCATTGAACAAAGATAGGTTTTTTACTCATGCGAAAATCATCATGCGAATTATCGGTGGAAAAAACCTGAATGATACTGACATTGCATATCACAACGCCATCCGTCGAGCGAACATTTCTTGTTCTTCGACGGATCCAGAGTTATTTACGACTAAAACCGATCATTGAGAATCATGATGTGATAAATGTGGATAAAGATTTCCTCTATGAAATGATGCAGATATCATTATTATACGAGAAAATTATCGGAAAACTCGCGGTCATAATAGACCGTAGAATTTCTTTGCCATATAGATAAATGTAGAGAGATAGAAATTTTCGAAACTGTTATCACGATACTGTTGTTTTAGTGTTGCGAATGTTGATTGAACAGCTAGCCCACTTGGTCACGCGTCGCCTCTGCTTTCAATACTTTATTTTATCAATGACATAATTTCTCAACGCGTGCATTATTATCATTATTATCACAACTAAATTTTTATGCACCCAGTCGTCAATTGAGAAATCGTAAAATATTCTCGGAAAACTCTCACAGAACTAACTACCTAAAAAAAAGTAAATCGCATGATGCGTAACTATAATCAGCATTACGAAAATCTTGACATCACCATGGGCAGAAATCAAATAAAAAAACGACTAACTACTGGAAATAATGTATAGAATATAAGAAAACATTGTATTATTATAGCTGTAGTCTACATTTGCTTGACGAAATAAATTAATAAATAAACTCTCAGGCTCCCCAGTACATACCCTGTACATAGCTGAATTCAGTAGTATCCCTGCTGACTTTCATCCTAACAAAAATAAGTCCCTCTTATAACAAAACTGGTCTGAGTAACGTATAATAGTTCTCTTCAGGGAATTGTAATTATGGCACGATCTTGGCTGGAGAAACGAGATTCGATAGGACTCCTTCCTCTTGACAAAAACAAGTTCTACTTATAATAAAACTGACCAGAGGTAAAACACTAAATGCCTCTTCAGGGAATTGTAATTGTAACGCGGTGTTGGTAGGAGGAACAAGGTTTCGATAAGACTCCTTCCCCTTGACATAATAGGTCCCTCTTAGAATAAATGTGGCCAGAGAGGAACGTTAGGTTAGGTGAAGTCTCACTCCAGAGTATTATAATTTAGCGATATTGGTAGGATTGAAAGAGGCTCGGTATTGTAGATCAGTAAGCTTGAAACGGAAGGGTAAAATCTCACACAGAAGCACGGATATAAATAAAAAAGCGTATCATTCATTTCAATAGTGATACTGGCCAACATGCTTGTCTTTCCTCCTCAGAAAACCTCTAAAGTGCAGGAGACATCTTGCACTGCGAAAACAACTGCTCTCACACTAGAAAGCAAATCCACGCTCATGCTAGAAGAGAGCGACAAACGATTTTTATCTGCTGAGCTTCCTGAAAGCACTGCGGTGAAATCTGAAATCTCTCTCTTGCGAGACAATGAACTTTGGTGTACTTTCTCACACGTGTGGACATCACGCACAATAATGACACTGCAGAGCAATCTGCGGTGCGTTTCACAGTTGGTTTCTCGAGCATGGCAGAAAAGGAAAAGAGATTGGGAGAACAAAAATAGACTGCGTTGCTCGTGCAGGTCGAATTTACTCTGGTGGAATTCGTTTTCGCAGTGTAGCTACACGAGGACTACACTTTTGCCCGGTAGGTTTTTTTTCACCTTCCTGACTACTCGCCAATGGACACTGTTGTGTACTTCTACGTTTTCTCTGTAGAGTGATTCACCCCTCTTGATTCTCTCAGATGTGGGGTGAGCTGGAAGTGTGTTTGTCTCTTTGTAGGTTGGTTGAGACACTTTGGAGTGGAGAAAGAAGCAGTGTGGTGAAAGCATTTGCTACACGCAGGCACATACTGGAAGGGAAGTGCGCGGTGAATTTTTTCTCCTCTCCTTTCACATACTGAGGAGAATGGCAAGCATGCTGACCAATAATATGAAGTGCGGAATACAGAAAACACCTGGGCAATATCACAACAGATTAAATGTCTCTGGTCGCAGTGATGAGTCCAAACAGAGAAAAAAATAATAAAAAGATTAAGATCATTATTTTTTACACATTAAGGATGAATGCTAGTCCCAAGCATCATCCGTTGGTTCTCTGTGTTATTACAGCTAATTCTGAAAAAACCGAAGTAGTAACCGCAAGCGGTTAATCATGCTCATGCTCATGCTTCTCTACTGGCTATAGACGCTTGGGTAAGTTATATTTTTTTCCGAGTGAGAGAAGTTAGAAGTCATATAGGCCGGCGTGGTAGGATGCCATGGTGACTGTATTCTGGTTGTGATTGGTTTGACGTTTTGCAGAGATGACTAGAACAAGATACCAGACTTCCAGTTTTGACGTTGGACTAACGTCTATATCGAAGTTAGGCACCTGAATTTGAAAATCTAGTAATTCAACCGGGGAAAACCAGGGAAAAGTGGTCAGGTTTTGAGCGCTTATATATCAGTCATTTCTTTTCAGAATTTCGAGGTTTTGGCATCAACCGATCAGAAATTCTTTTACGGTTGAATTTATGTAACAAAAATAACCTATTGTTCGAGATACACTATTGAAAAATTGATAAATCACATCGATTGTCTAAATCATACCGAGCAACCAATCACCACCTCTCTTCACAAGCACAGTCGACACTAACGGATACAACCGATCTGACTTTGTAAACAGTCTCGCAGCTTTCAACCAATAACGAGCTCGCTTTCGGTAGCTGCAACAGGTGTTTCAACACCGTTTTAAAATGCTTCTTTTATCATTACCACTGAACAGATTCTAAACACCAATGGCTTGATTGATAGGGGAAATATTGCGCAAGATTGTCATATAATAATTTAAATATGTTTTCGATACTAAACTAGTTAAAAGTTGTGTTAAAAGTCGTGCACATTCAACCAATCACAAGCTCGCTTCTTGTTTGCTCGCGGATGGATTTTTGCTTTGGGCTATATAATAGCCTGTGTCGTCTCATAGCAAGTGGAAGGCCTCATCAGTTAACAAGTGGAAGGCCACCAGGCCGGTCTTGTATAATCAGCAGCGGTGGCTGATTCCAGCGGCCAAACTGAGCTGCAGCAGAACCAGAGCGGTGGTATCAGGCAGCAGCGGCGGAGGTAGTGGGCAGCTGCATTTCTTCATTCAGTTCGGTTCTCCTTCGATCTGAGTTGGACCCCACCAGCGGTAATCCAATTCAGATATCGTTGGGTGAAAACTGCACGAAACTGCCAGAACTGCCAGAAACTGCACGAGCCAGCACCGCCACTAGGAAAGCTACCGCCATTTAGTGTGTGTGCAGTGTGCACATATAGCGTATGTGCATCTGTATTGCTATGACATTTGCGATGATAGGGATGGCGCTGTTGCGTGTGTATGGCTAGCTATAGCGTGTGTAAGACACTAGCATGTGTAGAATATTATGGCTATTGCGTGTATATCTTCAGCGTGTGTACGGATAGTTATAGCTTGTGTGTGGATAGCTGCTGCGTGTGTAATGATTAGTTATAGCGTATGAATGGATAGTAATAGCACATGGTTGGATAGCTTATGCGTGTGTATAGATAGTTGTATCGGATGTATGGAAAGGAATAGCGTGTGTATGGATAGCTTCGGCATGTGTGTATAAAAAACTATAGCTACAGCGTGTGTATGAATAGTTTTAACGCGTGTTTAGATAGTTATAGCATGTGTGTGAATAACTATAGCGGGTGTTTATCGAAGATTATTATTGTCATTGAAAATATTAAAATGTCTTAACGAACACAGTTGTGAATTTGATTTTACAGCAGCGTTTTAACTTCTTCAGCCAGTCTTAATTCATTTAAAAAAATTACTACCTATGAATGATCAACACTTATTTACTAGAAATTTGATTTAGATCAAAACGGGTTCTTTTGAGTATCATAAATTATTGTTAAAAAGAGTTGCAAGTTTTCTCAATGAGCATTCATTAAATTTTCGTTTTTGTTTCTCGGTGCGCGGTTTTGATTTTGTTTCTCGCACACAGAGAAAGAAACAAACTTGTCGCTATCGTGAAAAAAAACAAAACAATTAGAAATGCTCTAAATCACAACTGAAGAAGTTAAGATATTATCCTGTCACTCGCCCAAACCTTGATAACAACTACCAAAAAACGTGTGATTGAGCTCTTGCTATATTGAGTTATTGAACCAAACGTTTTTGTTTTTCAAATACATGAAGTTATATGCTGGGCTGGAACTAACCTAGCATGAGTTTTATCGATTAAATGTCAAACAATTTTCAAATTTAAAATTTTCGTTTGAATCGTTCTGGGCTCCAATTTCAGATAGTTTCGTAAAGTTTGCTTTTTGCTTGGATAGGAAAATTTTACCAATTCGCTCAATTAAATGATTGTCTTGGTAGTGCAGCAAACAAAGGGTTGATTCGAATATGTATGAAATGACAGCGATTAAATAAAAGATATCCATTCTTTTAGTATATATTATTATTTATAACGTTTTAACGTCTCAGCATTCAGAAATGCACTGTTAGATAAAATTGCAGCAAATACTAGAGTTGCAATTCTCTCTATTATTTGTTTTAATGGAATATAAGAATACCGTAGTCCAACGTCATGCGGTCGTGTCTTGAATACCACCCTCCTACTTTTTTTCATATATTTTGCCCACGACACCTTTACAACGGTTAGTGCTGCCATCTGATGACTTAAATGCGCATAAAACTGGTTATTAGCAAAATCGATTTAACCTGCATAATCCGCCAGATGAAAATGAAAACTAGATGGCAGTACCATATAAGGATTTTGAAAATTGAATGGCCGCATCGTGCAAGTATATTGAAAATTAGATGGCAGGACCATATAAGGATATTGAAAAAAAAATTGCTTCATCTTTCGCAGCGACAATCGTGTTCTCTGGATACTGCAAGAGTCAGGTATCTTGTTCTAGACATCTTTGCGTTTTGTGAATAACCTTCAAACTATTTTTTGTTAAATATGCATGTTTGCATTTTTCTATTTTTTATAAGCTTTAGATACATGAGACTTTGCTGGTATTTATATTTATTAAGGGACTTACCTTGTTCATGTATGTAGAATACTAACACGAAATATCTATTCCTGTTATGCTTGTTGAGTGTGCAGGTGTATATCCGGCCTCTAGTAGCGACAAGTATGTGACTAACATCCTTTTCCTTTCTTCCATTGATCTTTGTTCTGGACCGGCAGTTGTCGTTGCTATGCTTCATTTCGCGAACATAAACTTGCTTGAATAGATATAGATGACATAAGTTGTAAATGCATCACTCTAATTCTGCAAAAGAATTCTGAATTATTTTTGTCCAGAAAGTACATCAAATGCTTCATACTTTAATACGACCTTGTATAGATTGTTCCGACCTGAAAAAAAATATGTCCATTCAATATAATAATCTCTACTACATAAACATTTAGTGTTCCGAAAAAAAAGAACAAATCACATGACAGCGGCCAAAATATTCCTTCCTCCTAATAACGATGCTCTTTCTCTGCACTCAACATTGAAGCGGCTGCTGCTGCTGCTGAACCAAGTAAGTTTGCTCTGAAATATGTTATTTATGCGGCACGCAATTGAAATACTGGAACACCACTTATAAATAGCTATCCCATAAATTTTACATGAAGCTCGTAAATACAGAAACCATAATATTTGCGCTCGAGCAAGACTCGGCGCGGTCGCATCGAACTGTGGCAGATAGAAATGCTTCATAAGTCCGGCCAGCAAGCAGGCCAACCAGCCAGCCACCAACCAGAACGCCATGCAAGCACGGACTCGGGATCATGGCGGTTTGGCTGAAGCGAATATGCATAATGGAAACATATAGGACGCGGCAGAGAGGAAAAAGCGTTTCTTGTCTACAAGCATAGACAGCATGAAACATGAGCCATATGTACGAATGCATGAAGGAAATAACCGGAGGTCGATCCATAGAAAAATGTCCCACACGTCGACACCGATGATCAATGGAAATGGTTTCCTCCAGTAATGGCCGTACCCGTACCCGCGTCACGTTTGTTGGAGTCGGTGTTTTAGCATGAAATGCATTCCTGCCGATCAAGTAACTGCTGCTCGCTGCCCGTCAAGGGGGGTGTCCTTTTTATGAACGATGTGTAAGCCATTACCTCGCTTACTGCTGCCCGCAAATGCCGGGTTCAGTGCCGCCGTTGGTCACCCGTCAATCCCTTTTCCTGTAAATAAGTGCTAGCGGAAAAGTCACACGCATTCAATGTGCTTCATTTTTCTCCAGTACGATTCAAATTCAAAAGAGTCGAGGACAAGAGTAGCCCGGATGGTGACGAGTGGAAATATATACCTACTGAAAGTGGGCACACGAAAGCACTATAAAGGCTATAAATTTAATCATTAGTCATGAAGGTTGCAATAATTTCCGTACGCGAAATTCTGCCGCGGTATTGGTTAGGCTTGTCGATAACTCGCCCTAATCGATATTATTCATTCTTGTTTTATGACCAAGTGCCATTTCCTTTCAATTATCGCTAACATCTAAACACCCAGGAATCGATTAAAACATGATTTAGTTTGAATTCGGAATCGGAAAATCAGTTCTAGTTCGGAATTAGTTTAACGTTTCGTTAAAGTGTTCAAACAAAATTGTTGTGAAAAAATTGCAGACACGATTACAAGGAGCCTGAGTCTTGGGAGCGTCAACAGAGTTTTAGATTTGATTAATAACACGAGGAAAGATGGACGGCTTAGAACGCATAATTTAACGCTGATTGGGCGCCGTTCATGCATCATTGAGTCTTTTGCCCTGAATAAAAAACAAATCGGAAATCATCGCAGCCACCCAATCCATTCCAATGGTGGATACAGATTTTCTCATTTGGAGCGAATGTTCTGCCTTTCCTTTCTTCAGAAAAGCAACAATCTTGTCAATTGTCAACACAGCCTGACGTTGACTGTTTTTCGTGAATTGTCAATACTTCAATATCGCACAGGAAAATTCTTCGTCAGTTTCAGGGCGCAAACCCGATTAGGAAGACGGCTTAATTTGTCTGCAAACAAACGACCCTCACGGCACGGTACAGTATATGTCTGTTTGCATATCAACATACGATGACGCGCGTGAGCTCCGCGTCTGCCGGTGAATCATAAAATGGCTTTCAATGTTCAGCTTCTTCCTTTTACTTATTACTTACTACATGGTGCTTTCACAGCGAGTATAAAATTATTCCCAAGAGGCGGTGGGAAATTTGACACGGTTCATTTGATTGTTTCGTTTTCATTGGGAAAACCTACCCTTACTAATGAAATTGGGCCGGGTGTTTTCGTTTTGTCGAATTTGTCGGTCTCAACGGATAGCGGTTTGTAACGAAAAGAATATTTCATCTAGAAGAGCTTTTTTCTAGCTGCGATGTTTCTTGAAGATTCTCAAAAGATATTTTATTGTACAAATCTACAAAATTGCAGCCTGTAATTTATGTTTATTTGAGACTAAAAACAACGTGAAATAACTAAACTAAACATCGAAAAATAAGCCAAAAGCTTGCTTACAAGTTTATGAAACAAATTGACAAAATTTACATTTTTAACATATTAGTCATTTTTGAATGATTTTTAACACTTTTCTCAACAGTGTACGTTGCTTTTTGACATCTTACTTATAACTGTCATAGAATAAAATTATCAAGGAGTCTAGGTCACTTTTCAGTGATTAAATTCCTCAGTTTGACTTTGTGTTTTACTGAGAGCAATCTTTAAATCTTTATCATCAAAATGAAGAGTTCGGATAACGGTATCTTATAGCTAGTCCGAATAAATTTAGTTTGGCTCAATAATTCCGACTCAAACCGGATCTACTGAACTGCAATCTAGAATCACTAGAGTTCTGTGTAAACAAAAAGTCATCCCGGGGTTTTGCGAACATGGAGATGTGTGCGTAATGACGAGCATCATAGTTTGTTTACAACGTGCTGTGATATTTTCGAATTTTTACGTGTGAAATTGTGTGTGCACATAGAATATTTAGTGTCTAAAGTGTACTATAGAAAGATCTTCATCAGGATAAGCAGAAGTGCAGTAATATCTGCTGCTTATTTTGAATAAATTTTGCAATTTTATTTGCTTTCTGCCACGGCTGGCTGCCGTCGGCATTGTTTTTTTCTTTTTCAATTGTCTCTGCCGGTAGTGTTGTGTCGCCGTACAGCATCCACTGTGTAGGTAAAATGGAATGTGCAAAGTGTAGTCAAACGGTTGTGATCAACGATGTCGTTTACTGTTGTAACTGCAAACAGAGATTTCACTCTCGCTGTGTAGGCATCGGTAATGCGGCTGTTAAGTTGATCAATGCGAATGACAATCTTCTGTTCAAGTGTGATAATTGTCTATCGGTTCAGTGTTGTGATGAGCAGAATGTATCGGTTTTGGATGTCAAAGTAATAAGAGACGAGATTAACAAAATTTCTGCCTCTTTTACAGATTTGCAAAACAACATTGCTGCTCAGATAGACAACGCGTTCAAGATCGGGATGGAAGAAATGAGATTAAATGTAAATGGTACTCTAAAGGAAAGAGTTGCCGATTTTGAAAAATTAATGCATGAAAAAATGAATAATATGACTCTGTCATTTTTTGAAAAGTTTCGTTTCGTTAAGTTATGACCAGTACACCTTGTGTTTATTGTCGCTAGCTAATTATCGAAATTTTTCATAGTAAAACCGTTTATTTTATACCGAGAATACGCAAATCGTGTTGCCCAAAAAATTTTATATTAGAGCAGTGTGAAGTGCTATCTATTCAGTCGTTTACTTTGCAGTTAACAAAGTTCAACTTCAATATAGCATTTGTTTCGATCTACACTACATTGTCTCAACTGCTCAAGCATCAACAACGCTCTTCGTTAAGTTTTGCGCTGTGTGTATGTCACCCGTGTGCAGCAAAATGGAAAAAAAACACTGCGGTGAATGCAAAAAAGAAATCAACGATATTGAGCTGCTCCGTTGTGGTTTCTGCGAGGCATATCTGCACATTAACCAGACCTGCTGTGGTATAAACTTGCGCGGATTGAGGGAATCTTTTGCACAAGGCAAGCTTTTGCTGTTGTGCTCAATCTGCAGAGACGAAATGAACGGCCGCTGCATTCGGTCGTACATTGAAGATACCCAGCAAGCGCCACCAAAACTGTATGATACTACAGATCTAACTGGAAAAGTTCAACAGCTATCTGACGTTGTGGAGGAGCTTGGCAAAAAAATTGAAAAACTATCGAGTGTCCAAATCCAACTCGATTGGCCAGCACCAACACCGAATACGCCAGTTTGGACTAAACGAGCTACAAAGCGCCGACGAGTTGATGATAATGCTATCATACCAAATCCATCTGAATGTGGGACAAATGATATTGATTTAAGTGATCTTTCGGTTCCATCCATTGTCCCTGTGGCTAACAAATTCTGGCTGTATCTTTCACGTCTAAATCCGCTCCTCTCGGACAGCGACGTGCAGAAAATTATTTCACGCTGTTTGAACGTTACTGCTCCAGTCGATGTGGTTCGACTTGTACCTAGAGGCAAAGATGCTGCCAGCTTGTCTTTCGTTTCATTCAAAGTTGTTTTGGATCCTGATATGAAAGTCCGAGCTCTAGATCCGTCAACATGGCCCGCAGGATTGCTCTTCAGGGAATTTGTCGAACGACCAAAAAACTTCGATCGCCCGGCTGTGCCTGCACTGTCGGAGAGACCATAACCGAATCAAACAAAACGTGCTGTTTAGTGGAAGGTGGAAACCTACGGGTTTCCACCAGAGGCGAGTATCTTTTGTCTCCCACTAATATAGTTTCTCCTTTGCTAAATAACTGTATGTTGCAGCGTGACCGAACTGACGCAGACGAGATTTCACTCTATTTTCAGAATACCAGAGGATTGAATTTTTACAGAGACTGGACTTGACGAGCGTATTAATTCGTTGCAACTTTTCGGATCGACATTCGACGTATTTCGCTGCGATCGTAGTGCTCGCGATAGTGATAAAATATCCTTTGGAGGCGTACTGATTGCCGTTGCGCGAGAACACAGGAGTTTTATCGTCGAAACCGCGAACGGCCACTGTCTGGAACAAATTTGCGTTAGAGCGACTGTGCGTGGAGCAAAACTGCTAATCTGTGGTATTTACATTCCGCCTGATAAAAGTCAGTTGATTGGTACGGTTGATGCACATATTGCCTCGATCGCGGAGCTGTGTGGCAAAAGCACTTCTGACGACGAAATTGTTTTGGTCTGTGGCGATTACAACCAGCCACGCATTGTGTGTAACAATAACGGTCAGCACACCAGCTCGAACGTACTTTCTGCTGCCGGTGCGGCGTTGGTCGATGGTATTGAGTTCTTAAATCTCCGGCAAGTTAACCGAGAAACAAACCATCTCGGACGTGTGCTCGATTTAATTTTTTGCTCTGAAGATCGATGTTGTGCGGCCGATGTGTGCGTCGCGCCTTTAGTATTACCACTCGATCCTCATCACCCAGCTTTAAACATATCCGTGCCAATAGAACGAAGTTCCAGTAACTCAACACAGCGCTCTAGAGTGACTGAAACAAGGCTTAACTACCGTAAAATTGATTTCGCAGCGCTGAATATATATTTGGAAAGTATCAACTGGGAAACTCTCTCCCTACAACCAGATGTTGATCAAATGGTGGCGCTGTTTAATGATGTTTTACTTCAGTGGCTCGAATCGAATCTACCATTAGTAAAAGCGCCAGTTTTTCCACCATGGGCCACTTCGCGTCTGCGAGAATTAAAACATGTACGCAATCGATGGCGACACAAATATCGTCGTACTAAAACAGTCGTTGCTAAGTGTTTTTTTAAGCGATCGAGTGATGATTATCGTCGGTTGAATGCTGGCTTGTACAAATCTTACGTCATGCGAGTTCAGACAGACCTTCGCAGAAATCCCAGAAACTTTTGGAATTTCGTTAAGTCTAAACGAAAATGTGCTACAATTCCCACAAATGTATGCCTCGATGATCAAGAATCTAAATCTGATCCTGACACGTGTGAAATGTTTGCACAGTTTTTTGCCTCTGTGTTTGCTGATAATACCGCATCCGATCTCGACGCTGAGGCTGCTGCTGAGTCTGTTCCTGTCGATTTGGTTGACCTGGATTTATTCCACATCTCTGCAGACATGATAAAAGCTGCTGCAAAAAAATTGAAACATTCGTACTCTGCTGGACCCGACGGAATCCCGGCAGTTATAATAAGTCGTTGAGTAAACGCTTTAGCCGAACCCTTACGCCATATTTACAACAAATCTTTTGAGCAAGGAAAGTTTCCCACAGTTTAGAAACATTCATACATGTTCCCGATATTTAAAAGCGGGGATCGTCGAAACGTTAGGCACTACCGTGGCATTACTAGTCTTTCTGCTGCATCAAAACTGTTCGAAATAATCGTGAGTATGTTTATGCTCTTACGTACAAGGAGTTATATCTCTAGTGACCAACACGGTTTTATGCCTGGCCGCTCAGTAAGTACGAATTTGCTTGACTTCACTTCGACTTGTATATCGCACATGGAACAAAAAGCTCAAACCGACGTAATCTATACAGATTTGAAAACAGCGATTGTCCATAAAATATTATTAAAAAAAATCTCACGGCTTGGTGCATCGCAGAGGTATGTTGGTTGGCTTAGTTCATACTTATGTGGCAGAGTTCTACGAGTGCACATTAATTCCTGCTGTTCGTCACAGTTCTCAAATACCTCCGGCGTCCCACGAGGTAGCAACTTAGGGCCGTTGCTGTTTACGCTGTTCTTCAATGACGTTTCCTTGCTGTTAGATGTTGGTTGTAAACTAGTGTACGCAGACGATCTTAAGCTGTATTTGATAATACGCTCCATCGACGACTGTTGGCGGCTACAAGGGCTTTTGGACAAGTTTGTTTATTGGTGCCGCAAAAACTTGCTGACGGTCAGCATTAGTAAATGTCAAGTAGTGACCTTTCATCGCAAAGTGAATCCAATATTATTCAACTATCAAATCGATAATCAAAACCTAACAAGAGTTGACCACGTTAGTGACCTTGGAGTTGTAATGGATACGAAGCTTACGTTCAATCTGCATCGTACTAATATAATCGCTAAAGCCACGAGACAACTTGGTTTCGTTTCGAAAATTGCTCGCGACTTCAAGGACCCCCATTGCATGAAGGCGTTGTATTGTGCTCTCGTTCGGCCACTCCTCGAAAATGCTAGCTTGGTTTGGTGTCCTCAACAACTAGTCTGGAATTTGCGACTTGAGCGAGTGCAGAAAAGATTCGTGCGAGTTGCGTTAAGAAATCTTCCGTGGCGTGACCCGATTAACCTACCTCCATATCCTGACCGTTGTCGTCTTCTTGGGATTGACACATTGCAACGGCGCAGAGAAGTTCAACAAGCGGTGTTCGTAGCTAAAGTTCTGAACTCTGAAATCGATTCACCAAATATCCTTTCCAAATTGAATTTCCGGGCTTCACAGCGTCTTCTTCGCTCTACTGGACTACTACAACCTAGCTTTCACCGTACTAATTTCGGATTTAACGACCCGTTAGCTTGCAGTATTCGATCATTCTCCAAAGTAGAAGACCTTTTTGATTTTGGCACACCATCACACAATTTCGCAGTGAGAGTTCGTCGTAGTTTTTAAGTTGAATTGACAAGTGCACATTCATTAAGACTATTTTTGTCAGATGAATTTTTTTTACAAATAAAGAATAAAGAATAATGAATAAAGAAAATAAACGTGATAGGGATTTAGTTGCGATGAATAGTGTGATATCTGAACCGGCTGATCTCAGCCGTAATTCAGCTAAAAAGGTTAAAAAACGAAAGTTAAATGAAGATGAGAAACGAAGTTTTAGCGATGAACCGATGACTTATGCAAACGTTTTGAGCGGTAGTAAGAAACGTAAGGCTTGTCCGGTCATCGTGATTAAACCAAAAGAGTCCACCCAAAGTAGCGAAGCTACGCGGGAGTTTCTGTTATTGTTATTGTTGAGTGTGCAACAAAAGAAGATGTGGAGGTTGTGAAAAATGGCATTGAAGGTAATCTGGGTGAAAGCTATACAGCTGTTGTTCCCACACCTCCGGTGCCAAGATTAAAAGTGTTGGGCATGAGCGATCAATATTTCTCAGATGTCTCCATTGACTTTTTGAAAAGTCAAAATGAAGACATTGCAATTGGAGATGTCAAAGTCTTGCGTACGTATGAAAATCCACGTTTCACGTATAACAAGTACAACGTTGTGATAGAAGTCGATAAAAAGACTTATGACTGTTTATTATCCGCGAAAAAAGTAAATGTTGGGTGGGATCGGTGCCCTATAGTTCCAGCGATAAATGTCCTTAGATGCTTCAAATATGGAGAATTCGGCCACAAGAGTACAGATTGCAAAAACCATGAAACGTGCTCTTTGTGTAGTGAGCATCATAGAACTTCGGAATGCACATCCACTGTATTGAAATGCGTTAATTGTTCTAAATACAATAAAGATCGTGAAATTAATCTGGACGTTAACCATGCGGCATCTAGTTCAGAGTGCCTAGTTTATAAAAAAATGTATGATCAAAAAAAAGGCAGCCTGCATTTCAATAAATAGCAATCAGGTTCCAGGAATGTGTGTAGCTTAGATATTATATATTTGAATATTGCTGGTCTCTCTACAAACTACGTAGCTTTACGTCAGATTGTAGAGTTGAATCGTCCATTTTTAGTTTTTTTTGTCAGAAACACACATAGTAGATATCGATGCATTTGATCAATATTCTATTCCGGGATACAATATTGCTGCCTGTTTGTCACATTCTAGACATACTGGAGGGGTTGCTATTTATGTCAAAGAATCAGTACAATTCAATGTTTGTTTCAATGAAGCAATTGAAGGAAATTGGTTTTTGGGCATAACAGTGGACCGAGGCATGAAGGTTGGTAACTATGGTGTAGTTTATCATTCCCCTAGTTCTAGTGATCAGCGATTTTTGCAAATACTAGAGAACTGGTTTGAGTTATTTGTGGATAGCCGCAAATTTAACGTGATTGCTGGTGACTTTAACATAAACTGGCGTGATAGCTTTAATTCGAGCCATGTGAAGAGATTAATAGAGTTTTGCAATTTAAAACAAGTTGTTACTGAACATACGCGTATTTCTAGACACAGTAAAACTTTAATTGATCATGTTTATACAAACTTTGATTCTATTCGCGCTGCAGTAAATTCTGAATTGAAAATAACCGATCATGAGACTCTTGTTATTACTGTAAATCAGAGTATAAACAGTGATGATAATTTAGTTAAACTAAAGTGTTGGAAAAATTACTCGAAACGAAAGGTTTCGGATCTTGTCGCGAGAAACGTGGATTTCCCATTATCGGGGTGCCTTGATCATAAAACCGATGTTCTCAATAACGTCTTAAAAACGTGTACTAATCAGTTAGTGGAACAAAAGTTTGTTGTTGTGAAGAACTCCAACAAGTGGTACACTTTGGATCTTTTACGTCTCAAACGTAAGAGAGATGGATGGTATAAAAAGTTTTGTAGAACAAATAGTAATGATCACTGGCGTAACTATACGATGGCGCGTAATATATATTCTCAAACTCTGATCAAAACACGGAGCGAATATATACAGAGGAAAATTGAACATCATAAAAATAACAGCAAAGAGTTATGGAAAATATTAAAGTCATTGTTGAAACCTGGCGTTTGCAAATCGCGGTCCATAACCTTTAATGGCACAGAAGAACGATCAGAACAAGCAATCGCTTCTAAGTTCAATACTTATTTTATCGATAGTGTTTCAGATATCAATCGATCTATTGAATTGGTGGATGAACCTGATGAAATGAAACAGCCAATTAATGTTAACTGTACTTTGCAATGCAAAAAACGCCTGGAATCGATAACGTTAATGCAAAAGTGATCCAAGATTGCTTTCATGTCATCGGACACGACCTCTTGGCCTAATCAATGAATCGTTACAAACTGGGCACGTGCCACGAGTTTGGAAGGAATCTTTGGTGGTTCCTATTCAAAAGGTTGCTGGTACGAGTAAAGCCGAAGATTTTCGCCCCATCAACATGTTGCACACATTAGAAAAAATTTTAGAACTTGTTATCAAAGGCCAACTTTTAAATTATCTTAATATGAACAGTTTGTCAATACCAGAACAATCAGGCTATCGAGAAGGTCATTCTTGTGAAACTGCGTTGAATTTGGTGTTAGCAAAATGGAAAGAAAATATTGAGCGTAAAGAAACTATTGTTGCAGTGTTCTTGGATTTAAAACGCGCTTTCGAAACAATTTCTAGGCCCTTATTGTTACGCACAATAAAGCGCTTTGGTATTACAGGTACTGCATACAAGTGATTTGAGAGCTACTTGTGTGACAGAACTCAACGGACTATTTTCAATGAATTTACATCTTTTCCCATGGGAAACATTCTTGGAGTACCTCAAGGAAGTGTATTAGGGCCCATTTTATTCATAATGTACATTAATGACATGAGACAAGTTTTACGTTTCTGTGATATTGACCTTTTTGCTGATGATACTGTACTGTTCATTGCAGCTAAAGATCTCGATTTTGCTATTATTCGCTTGAATGAGGACTTGTGTTCGCCGAGTAGATGGTAGAAATTCAAACAACTAAAACTGAATATAAGTTAAACTAGATTTATGGTTATTTCGCGCAACCGTGTTACTGAAAATGTCTCTGTGGAAATTGACAGCGAGACACTTGAACGCGTACGTGAGATGAAATATCTTGGCGTGACTATTGATGACAAACTTAAGTTCAATATTCATATTGACAATGTCATCAGGAAAATTGCCAAAAAATATGGAATTCTCTGTCGTTTGAATGAAGAGTTGAGTACTTTCAGCAAGATTCATCTCTATAAATCAATCATCTCTCCCCACTTTGACTTTTGCTCTTCCATTTTATTTTTGGCAAATGAAACTCAAATATCGAGGTTACAGCGTTTGCAGAATAAAGTTATGCGGTTAATTTTGAGATGTAGTAGATTCACTTCCTCGGCCTTGATGTTGGATGCCTTGCAATGGTTATCTGTGAAGCAGCGAATTGTGTTCATGACGATGGTGTTCATTTTTAAAATAGTTACGGGTTGCTGCCTCGATATTTGTGTGATCGAATTGTGAGAGGAAGTGATATTCATAGATACAATACTGGAAACGCGACAGAAATTCGAACACCAAATTTTATTTTTGGAGCTTCGCAGAATTCATTATTTTTTAAAGGAATTAAAGTGTTGAATTCGATGGCTACACAGGTCAAACGTGCAGCAACGCTTCTTGAGTTCAAGAGACAATGTATTTCACACGTCAAAGCTGTTTTTCAGGCAGCTAAACAGAAATGTTTTACAATTCAAGCACTAAATTGACGAAGTTTTCATAACGGATGATTTTATGTGGACTTTTGCTGTAATAGCTTTTTAGTATTTATTTAAGCATTGTAAAAACTATTATGTTCGTCCCGATGATAATGATAGATATGGTATTTAATGTAGTAGTAAAAAAAAAAATGAGAAGTCTACAAAGGTTTGAGAATCGCGCGAGTTACACAGATATAATTGACTACCTTTCTTAAATTAATATATGACATTTTGAAAAATAAAGGTTTTTTTTTATTCACATACATACAGATGTATTATGCTGATGTATGTTATGAAAATTGAGTTTTTTTGACACAATAAACTTTTAAGTAGTTCTGGACATACGTCGGATTACTCGGGAAAATTATGACACTTTTGATTGTCTTTGGACGTTGAAATTTCTAGCTCTTCTAGGACTTTTTCGGGTTGGAAATTTTCTAGACTTCCCTAGGTGGGGACATCCTCATGAGTCTCATGTTAAGTTCACGGTTTACCTGTGCTTTGCTTGCTGAGTTCGGCGGGAGTGGCCTTGTTGGGACTGTAGCAATTTAGCTGTGGGCTAGATTGGGTGTTGGCTTAATTCAGATGTGAATAATGTTCAATTGATTGAAAGAAGTAAAATAATTAGAACTTGGTAATCTTGGTCGTAGAACGGCTTAGAAATTTGTGTTTAAATTTTTTTTTATTCAGTAATACTGCCGTTTAAGCATTGGAATATTATGGAGGATTTTATATCTGTATTGACAAAACCAGTCCGTTTTTATTTTTTTTGCTTTCTGGTTTAATTGAAGTAATAACTAATTATCTAATAGATAAATCGTCTACCTCAAATCTTTGTAGGGGTAAGAGGCGGAACCATCATCATCATCATCATGGCGCATAATTGGCACATGCGTTGATCCGGTCTGGGGCCAGTGCTCATTGCATTGCATCGCAGCCTTTATACCGGCTTACGTAATGAAGGTAAGTAAAACTGAGTTCGTTCAGTACACTCCTCTGCCGTTCGTTATTTCAATCCGATCCCGAGTTGATGGGGCACGAGACGAGTTACTTTTGCAAACAAATTAATGGAAAATCAAATAGGTGAAGGCAGACACGATTACAGTTTATTTATATGTGATGGAGAGGATTTACAACAGTACACTTCCGAGAACCACGGTCATGATTTCTATCGGTGCTCATCAGCTTAATTAAGTTACGTTCGCTTTTAGGTTACATTTCTCCCAGCTCTTGGAATCGAAGCTGATACTTACTCTTTCGCGGAAGTGTAATGAATCATAAACTGTGAGTGTTGCAGTGGTGAGATACACAGATGAGGCTTAAGCGAGATTGAAATAATTTACTGTTCGAATTGACGCTCATGAAATGCCATGTTTCGAATTAGTATTAGCATAGTTTCATAGGCTAGAATTTGAAAATCAAATTTAAGACAAAAGTGAACTTGATCAAATCCAATTTCATTGTCAACACTTCATGGTTCATGCGTCTGTCTCAAACACCATTTTACAGCCAGAGATTGAACACAAGATTCTACGCTCAAAAACACCAAAGCTCGCCGATCAGCCTTTTTCAGTGTCCATGCTTCATGGCCTGGCCATAGAGAGCCACCGGGTGAATCAGTATTTTATAGAGTGCTAGTTAGTCTTTTTTTTTCAATTCGAAGCAAATTGTTAGTACAGGGTGTCACCGTGAAAGTGATACACTTTATCAATGCCCTAAAATTAAAACATGAACATTGCTTCTCTAGTTCTTTTGAAAATCATAATAGAGTAAAAAAATTATCAAACAGAATTTCAAGTCGTTAAAAGTGTCCATAGTCATGTGTTTTACTTCACCCAGCTTTTCTAGAATGTACCTCCAAATGCTGAAGTTCAAAACAAAGCAAAGCCTTGGTGCTAGATTCCGATTCGGAATGCGACCTTCTGTTTATTCGTACACAGACTTCGCAACCGACCATTCAGTATACGGGACAATTGGGTTGTTTAGCTATTCACGGATTGCTGATTTTTATATAGTTATGTACCAACATTAAACTTATCATTGCTGCGACGTTCGAATGATCGCTTCAAAAGCAAATGCAACGTTAGATGTTTTCTAAACATCAACATTGGAAGCGGACACCTCGGACGTGACAACTGGATGGGAGATGACGCGGCCACGCACGGTTTCCAACTGACTTCATCAGCTTAGCTTAGAGAGTTAGGTTGTTTGATCTGGTTGGTAGAAATTCACTTTTATGCTGACAGTCAGAAGAGCAGGTTATGTTCAAAAACCTCCGAAATAAATCTAAAAAGCTGTTTGTTAAAAACAAACAAATGAATTCTAAGTCATAAGTATTTTTCGGCTAAAGAAGTGTAATTTTCTGAGCAAAACGTGATTTTCACAAATTTTTTATCATTTTCCTTCGATTTTCAAATGAAAATTAAAAAATTATTCTAAATCGCTACAATGACAGTTCGCCCATATACCAACTGTCATTGTAGCGATTTCGAGCAGATTTCGAGCAGTTTTATTTCGTGATTTAAAAATTGAAGAACGATAGAAAGTTTTTGAAAATCACGTTTTGCTTAAAAAATGCAGCACTTTCAGATGACATGAAAAACTGATATAGCTAAACAACCCAATTGGGTCCTAAAGCTAAACCAGTTTTTTATATCATTCTAAAAAGACGCGTTTTCTGAGAAAAACGTGATTTTTAAAAAATGTTTATCTTTTTCCTTCGATTTTTAAATAAAGAGTAAAAAAACTGCTCGAAAGGTCTTAGTTGACTTGACGTTTCGCCCATGCACAGTATATGAGAAAACTGTCATTTAAGGCATTTCGAGCAGTTTTTTATTCTTCATTCAAAAATCCAAGGAAAACGATAAACATTTTTTTTAAATCACGTTTTGCTCAGAAAATTGCGCTCTTTCTGCTTATATATAAAAATCAGAAAACCGGTTGAAACTTTAGGACCCAAATGCGGGGCTAGCGCTACGATCCTCCGAAATTTCTCCTGCCAATCATAAATTCATCACGGCGTCAATTTTTCATTTCAAATGCTTACGAAAACCATCTTATTCATTGAAAATGCACATTGTACCGAAAACAAACGTTGAGTTCTTTTTTTTTTTTTCATCTATAAGGATATTTATTCGAGAATAAGTATACTTAAAATTATGGGTCATTTACTCTATTTTAGTTGTTTTAGGGCAAACCATCCAAAAAGTTGGTACCGTAAACTGGGGTGACTTTGATCACTTTTTTGATAGTATCTCAAATATTTTCAGAATATACTGAAAACAATATTCTTTGATATTTTTAAAATAAGTATTGGCATGGATTGAAAAAGATTCAGTCACTACTTCAAAAGTTTAGCAACAATTTTGCTGTTTTTAAATATGCTCTAAAAATTTTACACCAATAATCATTCCGGGGTGACTTTGATCACTCCATTGTTTTGATGAATTTGGAGTAACACTTTGCTACTTTCACTAAATTTAACAGCCTTAAACGACTTAAACGAGTTTATAAATATGGAAAGCAATTTGGGGGCCATTCACATTCTACGTTAACAGTTTATAATGGCGAATGTCCAAGATTCATACAAAATTTTTAGAATATATATGAATGATTATTCACTGAGAGAGAAGGTGGTCTAAAATCGTCAAAAACTAGTCCACGAGGAATATGACTTATGAAATTGTCCAAATTTGCATGTTACTTCACGTCTTGGGTTTTTGTTAAGAAGAAATATGTAATACGCTGTGGAGAAAATTGGGACTCAACATTGCCTTCGAGGAAAAACTTGCAAAAATAACAATAAAATGTACTGTTACAATATTTGTTCATCTTAAGAACTAATCTGGGAACAAAATAAAACACTTTACGTATTGCAACTTGTTGTTTTGAATCTGCTTGAACCGATTGTTTGTATGCAACAAAAATCGCCAAAAATACACTTTATTTTCAAATAATATTTTAGCATGAAAACCATCTTTAAATAGCAGGAAATGCATGAAAAGTAGCAATGCGAACATATATCCACACAATCAGTGAAGATTACGACAAATCCCAAGCACTACGAGCGCTTTTTTACCACATTTTCAGAAAAGAGGTATAGTGATCAAAGTCACCCCGGTGATCAAAGTCACCCCAGTTTACGGTTCCAGAATCAATGAGTGGTAGACGAAAAATGGATGAAGTTTGACAGCCACAAGTGCCTCATGGTTAGGCCAGTATCGTACCTCGAGACCATCTGAGAGATATGAATGCTGAAGTTCAATGGGTTCAAATTGGGAGAGAATATAGGCCATTATGAGGTGCTGATAAAACACTTTTCTGACAAAACAATTTTCAGTAGCTCTGTATCAAAGGTGATTGTTTTATGCATAGTGTTATAGTCCATGTTCATTTCATGAGCCATTTTTCTTGCCGAACGGGCTATATTTCGCTGGACACGTTTTATAATCACTTTGGTCACCGCTGTAGTCCGCGCACTCCGTTTTCACCCGGTTTCTGCTTGGGGACAACCATGCCAGTTTCCGCGAATCGTTCGGTGGTCCCGTGCACGATGAATCAGCTCATGTTCAGATGTGACAGCTTCCTTCTGATCTGTATGATGCTCATTCCAACAAAATACAAAATTTTGATTTGTTCTCTACTTGAATCCATTGTAATTTTCCTCTGAAAAAAAGTGAAACACTGCCTTTTTCACTTACAAGTGAACTTTATACATGTGTCGTAATCGAAACAAACACTGAGCTGGTTAGGAGGCACTCAAATGTGTGCATCACTTTCACGGCGATACCCTGTACATCACTCGACAAGCGAGTGATTTAGTGATATCGCACTAGAAATATTATTCTCAGTAACAGACAATTTAACTGTAGAAAAATTAGAAAAATGCAAAGTACTTTAAACAAAATAATAAACGTGCAATTTAGCTACTGCTTGAAAATAACCGACAACTGAAGCGACATTAAACTCTAGCGGCATGAACAAGCAACTAACGTTTAGTTGAAACATAAACCACTTCTCTCCAATATAGCAGCGCCACCAGACGACAAGCAGAGTAACGAATCGATAAAAATGGCTCGCAAGTTACGCAACAAAATACACTCCCAAGAAAATTTCAAGAAGATTTGGCAGAGTTGCAATACAAAAAAATAACATTTCTACACACGTGTTGTGGAAATTAAGCCCTATTTGCCCCAAACTGGGGCCATGTTTTTTCACGGCCTTAACAGGGTATCATCACAGACAAACAGACGTGCCACTCGATGACGATTTCATCGACCAGAAAAATAACGATTATTTTGAAGTTTTGCTTAGTGGGCAGTAATGCCGCTAGTGTCGCTAGAAGCAAGCGTGCATATTCATTATTGAAAACAAAAACTGTCAGCAATGCCGCATGCAGGTGTTAATTTAAACAAGCGTACGCACTCAACATCAAAAACAAAAACCGTTTTACGAGAATAAGTTAGTAGGCAATAAGCTCACATGGTGGCGCATGAATGTAACGCTTCGAATAAGGACGAAGATTTTTCAAGTTTTTTCTTCGAAGAGGCACCTCTGTTTGTCTGTGGTAAAATCTTATCTCTAAAAATGAAATTCCGTTGCACAGTGAATCTTATCGTTACGCAAATGATGCAAAATCATGACTAAACTTACTTTGCCTCTAAATAAAAATTTAAAGCGATAACATGTGCGTTGTTTTTTCATAACATGTTAGTTAATGCAAAATTATGACTTTTTATGTTTAATTTACTTCGAACTTAAAATTCAAAGCGATGACATGTATTCTTTTACAATAAAATGTTCATTGATGTTCATGAAAGGCATTAGAGAAGAAATACACTGAAAAAAAATCACACGCTCATACCAAATGCTCTTTACACATGAATACCAATAAACCAACCCAGTCTTGGGGCAAGACACTATTGATATACTGCGAAATATTTCTAATATTCAATATGACGAAGTATTTATCGTTGCATTTTTAGGCACCCCTCTATTTACATCATAGCTCATTTACGTTATATTATCGTTGGAGGGTTATCAATTGACAGATAAACGATAAATATCAAAATATATCTACCGATTATAAAAATAAAGGTGTCAGGCCCCTAGAACCCGTTCGTTGTAACATGTCGACCCATATCGATTTTTAATGTTATCCATGGTATATTGACGTGTTTTTGCATTTGACGTGTTCTAGCATTGAAATCTGAGTGTTAAAAGATTGATTTTGGAATGCATGACATAGCAAACCGAAGTGTAAGTCTCTTGATTTTGTGCCCTTTACCCTTCTCATAAATAGTTGAAATAAAACTGCTCCGTGATTACTTTTGCTAAATTTAAGTATAACATCTCAGTCTTGCGTCATTCGAGGTCTGAATAATATTGTATTGGTTGAAATCTTTTATTGTTTTGATGACCAAATTTTAAAATTAATTTCACCGTTATAATTTTTACTCTCAGTAAGTGCCAAAAAAGCACTTCATACTAGTCGAATATTGAACATTTCGTATTCATTTCGTATCACATTTCGTATATGTTTTCCAAATTCGTTATTAAATTTTCTCAATCAACTTAAAAAAAAATTATTTAAATTTATTACATTTACAGTTAAATAATTAATATTTGTTAAGAAAGTCTAGTTTTATGTTCTAGCCAAGACATCATCCTGGCCTACGCCAGGATGTTGTCTTGGCTAGAGCATAGAACGTTAGAGGCTAGATCTGGCCTATTGATACTTCCGTTGTTAGAAAGGCCTTGCATATATGATCAACATACGTTTTATAAACACAAAAATTTTACAACGATTGCTGACTTACAAAACACTTCTAGCAACTGTCGCAACCAACTTTTATGTTTTTAATGCAAGGACAGTACTATCCTCCGCAGTAAGAGCAGTCAAGGAGAACGTGATATCAATCCGGAAAGCGTCTCCTCGGGATGCACCAGCAGGTTCAGATATTTTTCTTATTTCAGCACATTTACATACAACATGTTTTTATAAGCAATTTCTTTTATAAGCAACTGTCCTTGATAAGTGACAATAAAAAAATTCAAATTAAAAAATAAAGATAATTTTTATGCGGAAATTTTACCATAAATGTTCTAAGAGACTTTCCTTTCTTTGTGTTATCCTTTATCCCTAAGATATTACTAATAAATAACAAATATGTACAGAAGAAATTCATAGCTGCAAACTATCGGGAAAATTTTGATTTATTTCGAAAATATGTAAATCAATCATATAGTTTATTGAAACCCACATGCCAAAAAGCAAAATACCATTCGCATTAGACCATTTTATGTACTCTCTCCACCCCGCATAATCAATAACCATAAACGGATGATAATCCATACGGTTTAACGATAGCCCATACAGTCGTTACTATATCCCGAACTAGTTGTCAGGCACGTTTTATTGATATTGATTATGCAAGACAAGTTTAACTTCACATTCTAACCGCCCTCACCGCGCAACGTTCAAGAAGGTACATCTAACCGTTCCTCCAACGTTTTTTCACTGGGTTCGTTATGCAGTTTTTTTTTTTTTTCATTCATGAAACGTCACTGCACTTGTGTCATCAAACTCATCTCATTCAATCCGTTCACAGTGTGCGTAACGATTGTGCACAACAAGGTAGAAAAGGATAGTGATATAACATTTTATCGTGCGTTTATATTCGCTTTCCTTTTCCATCCACATGCTGCTGCTGCTGCTGCTGCTGCTGCCTCGCGATGAGCGAATCGTTCTTCTCCCTTCCGGTCATTCATTTGTTCCATCAATCGGATCGGTCGGGTGCAAATCGTGCATTCGCACGGAAAATGCTGTGAAAATTGTGTAAATTTTAGTTCTCTACGCTCGAATACTGTTCCACGTGAGTTCAATAGAAGATGTTTGTTAGGTGATATGGTGTAAAGGTGACACACTACACGAGCAAATAGTGAAAATTCAAAATTTAGTTGCTGTCTAGTCAGAATATTTAAGCCTTTTTTCTCGACTTTTTCACCTATGATTCGCGTCGCGAGGGGCCCGAATAGAAAAATTCCCTCCCACACACAGATGCAACAGAGTGCGAGCGCACAACGGCAGTTGGTGTAGTGTGCGGTGCCCGTACGCGGCTGTATGCGTGGGTTGGAGTTTGCAGCTCGCCGCGGAAGGTGTGTTTAGCTTGGAGTGAATGTAACGGAACATACAACAAAATCTACTCACGGAAGAACCACGGTTTGTAACCTGTATACGGCAGCGCACGGTGGTGCGAAAGAGCGGAACTCAAAGCGACGTTCTCGCCGAGTGTGGGAATTGCCTATATGTGTGTGTGCGTGTGTGATTAGTTTGTTATTCATGCAGCCGTGTTTCATTCTCTCGTAAACAGCTGAATGAGTACAAGTATTGCTGAGTGCAGATTGGTTCCCAAAAAAATCGTACTCTAAAGGTATGTAATGAATGGCCTGTAGAACTTTTCAGATGTTTAGGTTACGTTTTCAGCATCCACCGCATCCACGCATGTTGTATTGAGAGGTACCTACGTCAAGTGCTTTGCAACAATGTGGAATTTTTTGCTCTGGCGTTTCCTGTAGACCGTAACTTTTTTTTAATTATGCATGAACAATCGATCTTGATAACCTGTGGTATTGAAAACGCAAAACTTTTTATAAACTTTGATTAAACTTAGCCTCGTTATTAAGCTATATCAAACTACTTTGATTTAGGCTTATCATATCTGGTTTCGCACAGCTATTTGGTTTTGTTGAAAATGACATAAATGTCATTTTATGATTGTTTCCCGAAATGTACACTAGTGAAAAATATATAAAATGTAAAATAGTAGGAGGGTGGTATCTAAGACACGACCGCATAGTTGACGTAGGACTACAATGGTTTTATATTTCCTTTTGAGGCTCTGTTTGATTTGAGCTCGTTTTACTTTTGGCACGGTTAGAGATTATGTCTAATCACATTTCTTAGTTTTCTTGATTATTTCAACCAATATAACATCCTCCAAAAGAAGGGTATTTTGGTTTTTATGTTTGTCGAGACGGATGAGCGGTATCGGTAAAACGGTTCCTGAAATATGACCGGAACATATGCAGGTAACATAATGGTCATGATCTGAGCAGTACTAAGCCTCTAATAACTCGGGTAATAATATCAAGTATCTAGGTCTTCAGCCTCAATTCATCAAGCGACACCCCAAACGACTTGGAACTAAAACTAGTTCATTGGTGGAAATATCTATGAAAAAAGTCATGAAAAGAGACCCGTTCATTTTTGGCATGGTTCAATCTTGGCAACAGGAAAATTATGCCGTGTCGTGTTTGGCAAAATCGAACTGGGTCTGTATTTTGATTATTTTTGAAGTAGAATACTTCTCTCAGGAAGTTCGGCTACATAGGGATGTGAAATGAAAATCTAAAACCGAAAAAAGTGAAAAATATGTCCAATTTCAAATGCTAATAAATCGGTTAGTATTCGATGGATTTCCTTCGTTCTTGCAGCAATAGATTGGAAAATCTTCTAAGATTCTTCCCAAAAGAAGATAATTGTAATTTTATTATTCACACTATTGTACTATTGAAAATAGTCAAGCCTTGTCAAAACGAAAATTTCGACCCCTGATTGGTCGTTATATGCTTGCTTCCCAAGCACGGTCGACAGAATTATATACCTTGCAATTGAAAACATGCTATTTGGCCTATATAAAAGCCTGTTTCAGCCGGAGCCGCTCATAACAGTTCTGAACAGCGACGACAGCAGTCCTCCCTTAGCAGCAGCGGGAGCGAGCAGTGGGTACCATCGATAGCGGAAAGCGGCCACAACTGTGGCATGGCTGTGGATAGGCGTAGCAGTTCCAACAGATCTCACCATCGATAGCAGCAGGGCCAGCAGATGCAGTTACAGTGGATACCAATGGCGGCCACAACTGTGGCATGGCTACGGATAGTGTTGCAGTTGCTCAGCAGTTAGGCCAGCGTATAGCGGCCACAACTGTGGCATGGCTATGCATAGCGTAGCATCAGACAGCGACAACGGCAGTCGTCCTTCCTCAGCAGTAGCACTAGCCCTGTGGTTGGTCACCACGTCTCAGGAGCAGCGCGGTTTTTCTCAGCGTGTGTCGCCAGACAGCCATTATTCCCCCCGTGTTGGGGCAGCATGATGATTGTCATCAGGAAATCCAGTTTCGGAAATCAAAATGCCTTTTTGAAGGCAAATAAACAAGTCATTGAAAGTTAATAATTTTTATCAACGCAAGCAAGCATTCTGTGTTGCATCCTTTAAATTTGTCGCACCCGTCTAATTTACTGAAAGTGAAATAGCTTCCACAGTGCATGTTGTCTGTGTAGCTTAATTCCCCCAATGTTAGGGCAGCTCAAAGGTTGTAATCAGCAACCGATTTTGAACCGCAACATGCTTTTTTCAAGGCAAAAAAAAATAATTGAAGGTTAATAATTTTCTGGCATCAACACAAGCAGACATTCTGTGCGGGATGCAATCAAATTCTGTTGTAGTTGTCTAATTTTTGCTTTCACTTTATTTAGTAAACCCCTCACTGTAGGGGCAGCGCAAAGGCTGCGATCAGCATAACCGACATTGAATAATAAATTGCCCTGTTAGTACGCATTCACAAAAGCAGTTAGTCCGACTATGCAGAGCTAATATGAAGTCGATTCAATCAATCAGCATAAACAGAATTTCGTCGTCCCCCAGCTGCCAAG
Source organism: Wyeomyia smithii (assembly GCF_029784165.1). NCBI lineage: Eukaryota > Metazoa > Arthropoda > Insecta > Diptera > Culicidae > Wyeomyia > Wyeomyia smithii. Next base: position 250,615,826 of record NC_073696.1, read on the forward strand.
TTGCAACATGATGCAACACGCAACAGCGAGCAAACGAAATCGCTTGATGTTACAAACCGCAATAAGATACGGGTTAAAACCGTTGCGTGTGAAAGAGCACCATCGGTGTTTATTCGCTGGATACACTATCTACTGTCTACTGAACGCAATAATCTGCTTACATGCGACACGGGGACGGGAACATTTTCTTCAACGAAGCTGCGCAACACGACACAAAACATGTTATTTTGTTGCTTCAATGAGAGTGCTATCGGTCCGGCTCGACAAGAAATCATTTTTGTGCATCCGTGCTACGAAACTGAGGAAAAACTTTAGAAACTGAAAAAAGAGGTGGAGCTTATCAAATGATCGCTCTGAGCCGGAATGAAGTCACACATATTTTTCAAGTTATGTCGATCCACCACGTACAAAAAATAATTCATTCCTATTTTCATCCCTATATGAGAGCCTGTTTCAGCCGGAGCCGCTCATAATAGTTCTGAACAGCGACGACAGCAGTCCTCCCTTAGCAGCAGCGGGAGCGAGCAGTGGGTACCATCGATAGCGGAAGCGGCCACAACTGTGGCATGGCTGTGGATAGGCGTAGCAGTTCCAGCGGATCTCACCATCGATAGCAGCAGGGCCAGCAGATGCAGCTACAGTGGATACCAATGGCGGCCACAACTGTGGCATGGCTACGGATAGTGTTGCAGTTGCTCAGCAGTTAGGCCAGCGTATAGCGGCCACAACTGTGGCATGGCTATGCATAGCGTAGCATCAGACAGCGACAACAGCAGTCGTCCTTCCTTAGCAGCAGCACTAGCCCTGTGGTTGGTCACCACGTCTCAGGAGCAGCGCGGTTTTTCTCAGCGTGTGTCGCCAGACAGCCATTATTCCCCCCGTGTTGGGGCAGCATGAAGATTGCCATCAGGAAATCTAATTTTGGAAATCAAAATGCCTTTTTGAAGGCAAATAAACAAGTCATTGAAAGTTAATAATTTTTGTCAACGCAAGCAAGCATTCTGTGTTGGATCCTAGCAACTTAAATCTGTCGCACCCGTCTAATTTACTGAATGTGAAATAGCTTCCACAGTGCATGTTGTCCGTGTATCTTAATTCCCCCAATGTTAGGGCAGCTCAAAGGTTGTAATTAGCAACCGATTTTGAACCGCAAAATGCTTTTTTTCAAGGCAAATAAAAAATAATTGAAGGTTAATAATTTTCTGGCATCAGCACAAGCAGAATTCTGTGCGGGATGCAATCAAATTCTGTTGTAGTTGTCCAATTTTTACTTTATTTAGTAATCCCCCCACTGTAGGGGCAGCGCAAAGGCTGCGATCAGCATGACCAACTTTGAATAACAAACGGTTAACGTTTATTCACTAAAAATTCATCCAATTCAAAACAGGTTTTTGTCTGAGTACAATAATTTGCACAAAAAGACATTAAAAATTTTACCGCATTATTAGACGCGTTTCTCCAGTCATGCCTCGTGAACGTGAAGGTTCCCTATCACAGACATAGATTTCGTGATCCAGCACATGACAACACGTGGAAATTGTTTTTTTACTAGTGCAACATTTCTTGGAAGTGTTTTATTATTCTCGGGTAAGAGACTACGAGTGCATTTTGAAGTAGAATACTTCTCTCAGGAAGTTCGGCTACATAGGGATGTGAAATGAAAATCTAAAACCGAAAAAAGGGAGAAATATGTCCAATTTCAAATGCTAATAAATCGGTTAGTATTCGATGGATTTCCTTCGTTCTTGCAGCAATAGATTGGAAAATCTTCTAAGATTCTTCCCAAAAGAAGATAATTGTAATTTTGTTATTCACACTATTGTACTATCGAAAATAGTCAAGCTTTGTCAAAACGAAGAATTCGACCTCTGATTGGTCTTTATATGATTGCTTCTCAAGCACGGTCGACAGAACCATATACCTTGCAATTGAAAACATGCTATCTGGCCTATATAAGAGCCTGTTTCAGCCGAAGCCGCTCATAATAGTTCTAGACAGCGACAACAGCAGTCCTCCCTTAGCAGCAGCAGTGGATACAGCAGCAGTAGCAGTGCAGCGGATAACGGCCACAGCTGTGGTATGGCAACGGATAGCAGAGTGCGTCTCAGCATCGATAGCAGGACCAAGTGATGCAGGGCAGCGGATACCAATGGCAACGAAAGCGTCCACTACTGTGGCAACGGGGATAGCGCAGCGGTTGACGTTGGTCTCAGCACCTATATAAGCAGGGCCAGCTGATGCAGTGTGGCATTTTAGTGAAATGCTGTCTCTGAGCGATAGCAGGCACACTAGCAAATGCATACACAGAAAAGAACGTTCTGGAAAACTTTTCAGTGTTTATTTCCCCCAAGGAATACTTTATTCGCACTGCCAGTGATGACGCAAAGATGTGATCGGCATCTTATCAAACATTGAATTAAACAACAAATTGTCCTTTTCAGGATGAAATAACCTAATTGAAGAGTTAATATTTTCTCCTAAATCAATTTACACTTTCAAGAAATTTGGAACAGATATATATATATATATATATATATATATATATATATATATATATATATATATATATAACGGTCTGGCAAGAAACCAGTTCGGCTTCCGGAAAGGTAGATCCACGCTGGATGCTATTCTCTCTGTCACCAAGACGGCAGAGGTAGCACTCCAGCGTAAGAGTTGGGGCATTCGCTATTGCGCAATCGTCACGCTTGACGTGAAGAATGCATTCAATAGCGCCAGTTGGGACTCCATAGCGCTCGCGCTTAGGAGCATCCACGTACCGGTGTCGCTGTACAAGATTTTGGAAAATTATTTCCAGAATCGGGTACTAGTTTACAACACGGAGGAGGGTCAGAAGTGCGTCCCAATCACCGCAGGGGTACCGCAAGGTTCCATCCTGGGCCCGGTGTTGTGGAATGTCATGTATGACGGGGTGTTGAAACTAAAGTTCCCTGTAGGGGTTGTGATCGTCGGTTTCGCAGACGACATCACGCTAGAGGTCTACGGCGAGTCGATCGAAGAGGTCGAGTTGACGGCCGCGCACTGCATACGCAAGGTCGAAGACTGGATGCACTCTAGGAAACTGGAGTTAGCGCACCATAAAACGGAGGTTACGGTTGTGAACAACCGCAAATTAGAGCAACAGGCGGTGGTCAGAGTCGGTGACTGCACCATTACCTCAAGGCGTTCCTTGAAGCTCTTGGGGGTTATTGTTGACGATAAGCTCACATTTAAGAGTCACGTCGACTATGCCTGTAAGAGGGCTTCAACGGCCGCTGCAGGACTATCTCGAATGATGTCCAATAGCTCAGCGGTATATGGCAGCAAGCGTAAACTTCTTGCCAGCGTGGTTTCGTCCATACTTAGGTATGGTGGGCCAGCGTGGTCCAAAGCGTTAGGTACCAACAGTCATCGCCGAAAACTGGAAAGTACCTACAGGCTCATGTGCCTGAGGGTTGCGAGCGCGTACCGTACAGTGTCATACGACGCAATCTGCGTCCTGTCCGGCATGATGCCTATCAGCATAGCCATTAAGGAGGACGTAGAATGCTTCGATCAACGTGACACAAGGGGTATACGAGGCACCAGAAGGTCATTCTCGATGATCAGATGGCAGCAGGAATGGTCCAATTCCGCAAAGGGTAGATGGACGCATCGACTTATTCCGGACGTATCCGGATGGGTCGGGAGGCGCCATGGAGAAGTTAACTTCCACTTGACACAGATTCTGTCAGGTCATGGTTGCTTCAGGCAGTATCTACACAGATTCGGGCATGCGGGGTCCCCCATGTGTCCCGAGTGTGCGGATGCGGAAGAAACTGCTGAGCACGTCTTCTTCGTGTGCCCTCGTTTTGTGCATGCGCGGAGCGACATGACGGTAGTGAGCGGGCCAGACACCACTCCGGACAACCTAGTTCG